>NW_003307450.1:0-12170 GCF_000142945.1 Phytophthora infestans T30-4
AGCTCGCGGTCTTTGTGCAGGATTCATCTTTCGTCACTTCGGGCGGTCTCTTGCGCTTGCCCCGCCTGCCTGTGCTCCGTCCTGACGGCGAAACCGTTCATTGTCGATGTCGAGAAGATTCGAAAGTCCAAGTTCGTCGAACGCTTCATCCGGAAATGGCTCTGAAAAGTCCAAAGGTCGAATCATCGAAGTTGACATCGCGACTGATACCACCTGCCCCGCCTCGATGTCATAAAGTCGATACGCCTGGGATACTTCTTCGTAGCCCAGGAACAATCCGGGCGCGAGCCTTCGGATCCCACTTGAGCCGTTTCTCCTTCGAAATTAAGATGAAAGCTCGACAGCCGAAGACGCGCATGTGTTTCACACTCGGCGCGGACTTGTACACAATCTCGAGCGGAGTCAAGGTCTTGCACTCGATCTTTGGTGACGGCAGGCGGTTCTTCACGTAGATGGCCGTCATCGCCGCTTCACCCCAGAAGCACTTGTCTAGCTTGGCATGATGCAGCATGCTGCGGCCGATCGTGACGATGGTGCGGATGGCCCGCTCTGCCGTGCCGTTAGTCTGGTGCGCGTACGGAACCGTGGTTTGTTGCTCGATGCCCTCGTCTTCGTAGAAATCCTTAAGCGAGTTAGTCGCAAACTCACGAGCTCCGTCGTGTCGCACGAACTTGACCTTCTTGCCAAACTGCTTCTGCACCTTCGTGATGTACGTCTTGATGCAGTCTTCGCTTTCTGATTTGGCACGCAGGCAGAAGCCCTTCATGCATCCGCTGGCTTCGTCCACGATCAGTAGCAAATATTTGCTGCCACCAAGCGAGGACTTCTCCATGGGTCCGCAAATGTCGAAGTGAAGCAACTCAAAAGTGTCGTAGCGACGCTTGTCACGGCTGCTAGGGAATGGTTTTTGGACCATCTTGCCTTGCTGGCAGCCGCGACACAGACTTGGTCCGCTAGGCTTGGAAGGTGCTTTCGCGTCCTTGATCATCTTGTTGTCGACCATCTTGCGAAGCACCTCGACTGGAGCGTGACCCATACGCGCATGTAGGTCGACCGTCCTTCCAGTTGTCGCCGCATTTGCTGATCGAAGAGGCGTGCGAAGCCAGTAGAGTCCATCTACGAGATCCGCCGATGCCACCACTTGATTCGACTCCTTGCGTGAGATGTGCATCTCGGTGCCACCGAACACCACCTAGAACTTTCCGTTCTTGTTGATCTGCGGTACTGAAAGCAGATTCTTGCTCATGTTAGGCACATAGAGCGCGTTCTTGATCTCGATCTCGCGCTCAGCGCGTTGGGCAGGACCACTCTTTCCACGATGTCCCCACACCCTTGATAGCCGCCTTGTTCCGTCGGCCACCGAAAGTTCGCCTTCATTGCGCTCGATGAGATTGGCGAACTTGGACTTGTCGTTACAGATGTGGTGTGTGGCACCACTGTCGATCGCCCACATTCCAGACACATTCTTGTTCGTCGATACTCCACATTCCAGGGAAACCGCGAACGCTACTCGATCGTAGTCGTAGTCGTCGTCGCCGTCGTTTCGCCACTGGATGTTGTTGGCTCCGCGTCCACGGCCGTTGCCGCCGCGTCGAGCACCTCGACCCTCATCCTTCTGCTTGGTCCAGCACTTGTCAATCATGTGCCCCAATTTCCCGCAGTACGTGCATTGGCGAGACTCTCGGTCGGTGTTGAACGCCTTAGCCGCGTTTTCAGTCTTCACCGTCGCCGTCTTCTCACCTTGTCGCTTGATGTGCTCGTTTGTGAGCACTTTCACAACGTCTTGCGACCGCAGCTCTGCGTTGCTCATCTCCAGATTGAGCACGACGTTCTCGTAGCTCTTGGGGAGACTTCGCAGTAAGCAGATCGCCACGTCCTCGTCCTCCATCTTGGCGCCGATGCTGCTGAGCTTGGCGCTGATGTTGAGGACCTCGTTGCAATGATGCAAGACATTGCCGCCTTCCGACATCTCCATGCTGAAGAGTTGGCGCTTCAGGTAGATGCGACCAGCCTTCTGCGACCCACCATACAGCGTCTTCAAGCGCGTCCACGCGCCCCACGCTTCCTCGCAGTCATCAACCACGTGATGGTAGTCCGCGTTCATGTGGAGCAACATCAGTCCGAACGCAATGTTGCTCGCCTTGACGTAGTCGTTCTTGGTCCGGATGTCCGTGAAGCTCGGCGTCGTTTCCCGGTTCACTACGTGCCATACCGACTTGGTCAGAGACACGCCACGCATGTAGCGGTTCCACGTCGCGTAGTTGTCACCGTTGAACTTGTCGATGGTGACCTTGGTTGAGGCGTCATGGGCAAAGGACACGGTGCTTGGGCTCATAACCTGTTAATGATGTAGAGGAGTTGGGACGAAGCTTGGGGCTGAACGGAGTGACTTCTGCACTTGGTGCGGGGACCGGAGTGAAGACACTTGAGCGGAAGAAGGAAGATTCGAAAGTGATTGATTGATCGGGGCTTACACAGTCCTCACTACCTAGGGCATCCAATCATTCTACTCATCCAATCATTCTGTACTCGTCCAATCATTCTACTCGTCCAATCATGGGTGGCATAAACAACTTACCATAATCACAGCGGGATCGTATTGGACCGGTTCAGGCTGACCGGTTAATGGGTACAGCTGGTACACAGTACCAAGACCAGCAACCCTCAATAATTGGCTCTGAAAGTCAAAGGTCGATTCATCGAAGTTGACATCGCGACTGATAACCACCTGCCCCGCCTCGATGTCATAAAGTCGATACGCCATGGATACTTCTTCGTAGCCCAGGAACAATCCGGCGCGAGCCTTCGGATCCCACTTGAGCCGTTTCTCCTTCGGAGCTAAGATGAAAGCTCGACAGCCGAGACATGTGTTTCACACTCGGCGCGGACTTGCAAACAATCTCGAACGGAGGCTTGCACTCGATCTTTGGTGACGGCAGGCGGTTCTTCACGTAGATGGCCGTCATCGCCGCTTCACCCCAGAAACACTTGTCCATCTTGGCATGGTGCAGCATGCTGCGGCCGATCGTGACGATGGTGCGGATGGCCCGCTCTGCCGTGCCGTTAGTCTGGTGCGCATACGGAACCGTGGTTCGTTGCTCGATGCCTTCGTCTTCGTAGAAATCTTTGAGCGAGCTGGTCGCAAATTCACGAGCTCCGTCGTGTCGCACGAGCTTGACCTTCTTGCCAAACTGCTTCTGCACCTTCGTGATGTACGTCTTGATGCAGTCATCGCTTTCTGATTTGGCACGCAGACAGAAACCCTTCATGCATCCGCTGGCTTCGTCCACGATCAGTAGCAAATACTTGCTGCCACCAAGCGAGGCTTTCTCCATGGGTCCGCAAATGTCGAAGTGAAGCAACTCGAAGGTGTCGTAACGACGCTTGTCACGGCTGCTAGGGAATGGTTTTTGGACCATCTTGCCTTGCTGGCAGCCGCGACACAGACTTGGTCCGCTAGGCTTGGAAGGTGCTTTCGCGTCCTTGATCATCTTGTTGTCGACCATCTTGCGAAGCACCTCGACTGGAGCGTGACCCATACGCGCATGTAGGTCGACCGTCCTTCCAGTTGTCGCCGCATTTGCTGATCGAAGAGGCGTGCGAAGCCAGTAGAGTCCATCTACGAGATCCGCCGATGCCACCACTTGATTCGACTCCTTGCGTGAGATGTGCATCTCGGTGCCACCGAACACCACCTAGAACTTTCCGTTCTTGTTGATCTGCGGTACTGAAAGCAGATTCTTGCTCATGTTAGGCACATAGAGCGCGTTCTTGATCTCGATCTCGCGCTCGGCGCCGTTGGGCAGGACCACTCTTTCCACGATGGTACCCACACCCTTGATAGCCGCTTTGTTCCCGTCGGCCACCGAAAGTTCGCCTTCATTGCGCTCGATGAGATTGGCGAACTTGGACTTGTCGTTACAGATGTGGTGTGTGGCGCCACTGTCGACCGCCCACATTCCAGACACATGCTTGTTCGTCGATACTCCACATTCCAGGGAAACCGCGAACGCTACTCGATCGTAGTCGTAGTCGTCGTCGCCGTCGTTTCGCCACTGGATGTTGTTAGCTCCGCGTCCACGGCCGTTGCCGCCGCGTCGAGCACCTCGACCCTCATCCTTCTGCTTGGTCCAGCACTTGTCAATCATGTGCCCCAATTTCCCGCAGTACGTGCATTGGCGAGACTCTCGGTCGGTGTTGAACGCCTTGGCCGCGTTTTCAGTCTTCACTGTCGCCGTCTTCTCCCCTTGTCGCTTGATGTGCTCGTTTGTGAGCACTTTCACAACGTCTTGCGACCGCAGCTCTGCGTTGCTCATCTCCAGATTGAGCACGACGTTCTCGTAGCTCTTGGGGAGACTTCGCAGTAAGCAGATCGCCACGTCCTCGTCCTCCATCTTGGCGCCGATGCTGCTGAGCTTGGCGCTGATGTTGAGGACCTCGTTGCAATGATGCAAGACATTGCCGCCTTCCGACATCTCCATGCTGAAGAGTTGGCGCTTCAGGTAGATGCGGCCAGCCTTCTGCGACCCACCATACAGCGTCTTCAAGCGCGTCCACGCGCCCCACGCTTCCTCGCAGTCATCAACCACGTGATGGTAGTCCGCGTTCATGTGGAGCAACATCAGTCCGAACTCAATGTTGCTCCCCTAGACGTAGTCGTCCTTAGTCCGGATGTCCGTGAAGCTCGGCGTCGTTTCACTACGTGCCATACCGACTTGGTCAGAAACACGCCACGCATGTAGCGGTTCCACGTCGCGTAGTTATCACCGTTGAACTTGTCGATGGTAACCTTGGTCGAGTCCTTATATCCACCGGACTCACCACAGCCTTGCACTCGTCCATACCAAAGCGCTTCAGGATGTCATCCACATAACGCCGTTGGCTCATCGTCACGCTGCCGTCCGGACCGTCTACCAATTCGATCCCAAGGACGAAAACACACTTGCCGCTGTCAGGCATTTCGAAGCGTGTCTTGAGGTCGTCCTTCGTGCGTGAGATCAGCTCGGGTGAGCTTCCGGTGACCAGGACATCGTCGACGTAGAGCAGTATGAGTACACAGTGGCCATCAACAGCTTTGATGTAGAGGCACGGATCAAAAACCGAAACTTTAAAGCCGATAGAGCATACGAACTCGTCGAAGGTCTCGTTCCACACGCGCGAAGCTTGTTTTAGACCGTAAATAGCCTTCACCAATTCCAGGCAGTCGAAGTCACCGTCGAGCTCGACACCTTCGGGAATTACGCAAAACACGATTTCCCTCATTACGCCGTACAGGAATGCCGTCACCACGTCTAGTTGGTCTAGCGGCCAGCCAAAGTACTTGGCCAAAGCGATCACCATGCGCAACGTCACGTACTTGACAGCCGGCGAGAACGTCTCAGTGTAGTCGATGCCGTACTTTTGCTTGAAGCCCTTGGCCACGAGGCGTGCCTTGTACTTCTCGATCGATCCGTCCGCTTTGCGCTTGATCTTGAGCACCCACTTGGTACCAATAGCGCGTTGTCCGTTAGGCAGCTTAGCAGCACGGAACACTCCTCGAAGTCGCATCGACTTGAGCTCAGCACGAATTGCTTTGCGCCAGTGCACTTGGTCGGGGCCGTTCACTGCTTCTTGGAAAGTCGCCGGCTTCGATAAGTCCACCGCAGCTTCGACTGCGTTGGCACTTGCACGCCAAAACACGGGGGGAGTCGATTCTTCATCTTGATCTCCAGCTTTTTCTTCTTCGGTTACGTCTGCTCGACGTGAAGACGAATTGGTCGGCGCACTTGCTTCTTCCAGTCCGGGTCGATGACGCGTAGCTCGCGGTCTTGTGGCAGATTCATCTTCGTCACTCGGGCGGCTCTTGCGCTTCCCCGCCTGCCTGTGCTCCGTCTGACGCGAACCGTCATTGTCGATGTCGAGAGAGTCGAAGTCCAGGTCGTCGACGGCTTCATCGGAAATTGGCTCTGAAAGTCCAAAGGTTGATTCATCGAAGTTGACATCGCGACTGATAACCACCTGCCCCGCCTCGATGTCATAAAGTCGATACGCCTTGGATACTTCTTCGTAGCCCAGGAACAATCCGGCGCGAGCCTTCGGATCCCGCTTGAGCCGTTTCTCCTTCGGAGTTAAAATGAAAGCTCTGCAGCCGAAGACGCGCATGTGTTTCACACTCGGCGCGGACTTGTACACAATCTCGAGCGGAGTCAAGGTCTTGCACTCGATCTTTGGTGACGGCAGGCGGTTCTTCACGTAGATGGCCGTCATCGCCGCTTCACCCCAGAAACACTTGTCTAGCTTGGGATGATGCAGCATGCTGCGGCCGATCGTGACGATGGTGCGGATGGCCCGCTCTGCCGTGCCGTTAGTCTGGTGCGCGTACGGAACCGTGGTTTGTTGCTCGATGTCCTCGTCTTCCCATCGACGATGTCGCTCCAGGATTGGAGTCTACATGAAGCCGGAGCTGCTCTCCAGAAATGGAAGAAGAAGCTTCGGAAGGCGTTTGGCGCTGTTGGCATCAATACCGGAAAGCAGCCTGTGAGTCGACCGATGATTCAAGATGAAGATCCGTCCAAGATTCCACTGCCGCCGACGCCCCAACGACTCGTTCGTACTCTTCCGACCAAGCGTGGAGCTGAACGTGGTGCCTTTGGCACTACCGAAGCTTCACCGTACTTTCAAGACTCGTACATGGTTACGCCACGTTCGGAGAGCCGTATGCAACGTATTTACGCAAGTAACAAGGGTTCGTTCGGTCGCCGAGGCGGTGCGCGAGCTCCCAAAGGTGGTGCCGGACGTCGTCAAGTCGACAGCGATGGTTCGTCCAGTGACGATGACATTTTGGTGCATACATTCGACGAGGAAGATCCTCAACTCGAGTTGATGCGTCAGATGAATGAGCTAGCGACGCTGAACGACGTTGACCCAACACCGAGGATTGAAATGGCTTCGCACCGACCGCTGGATCGCATCACGCCGTTCCCAGGCTCTCGCAACAAGAGCGAGAACTGTATGCAGTGGCTCCGTGGGATTGTCTATGAAATGACTGGAACCCACACAGATGCCGATAAATGGTGCATTCCATTTGAGCTAAGTCTCCGGGACGGAGCCATTCATTGGTTCCGTCAACTTCCGAAGAAGACGAAGCGCAAGTGGAAGCTGCTGAGCGACGCGTTCATCCGCTACTACTGCTCGCAGTTCACTCAGACGGCACTGTCGCGTTACGACTCCGCCAAGCGAGAACGTAATGAACATCTGTGCGACTACATAAACAGGCTATATGGCCACACACGGACTGCCCGTTTACACTTCGAGAAGAGTGGTCGCGACGCGAAAGAACACGTACAGCAGTTCCTGGCAACATGCGATGATGACAAGCTGGCGGAGAGTCTCTACCACGCTCGAGTCGCCGACATTCACGAGCTCGAAGAGATCATCGAAGATGTTCTCAAGGGCAAGGAGGGGATGGCCAAGCGTGACAGTGAGTACCGATACTCCAAGAGTCGTGACGCGCGACGTGACGATGGGTACGCCCGCAACAATCGGCGTGATGACCGTCGCCGCGATGACAACCGCAACAAACCAAGAGTGACACTCATTGAAGCCACGGTGGACGGCCTACTAGCTGAATTAAAAGGTCGTGAAGCTGCTCAAGGGGGCAACGAGTATTCAAACGAAGATCCGAACGCTCACGACGATGTCCAAGATGAGTACAACGACTTTCAGCCCGATAATACGGATGGTGATTTCTCATTGATGAAAACGACCGATACCTCGCCGCTGCTAACCAAAATGAGCGCCGTGCAGCTGCTGAAGGCACCTACGCACGTTCAGACAACCGTCAACCGCGTGGAAACATGCCTGATCGCGAGAATGGCTTCAATCAAGATCGCCGAGGTGGTGACCGTGGGTTCAATCAGGACCAACGCGGCCGACGTGACTTCAACCGCGACAACCGACGCCCACAGTACGGACCATGCGCGGTGTGCGGTGGCATGAGTCACTCCGCCCACTACTGTAACAAGCGATGCAAGTTCTGCAAACAACTCCACGATGCTGGACAATGCGAACTTTTCCGCAACTTCCAAGCCCTTGCCAAATTCGTGCGCACTAAAGGCACGAAGGAGGAACTCCCGCCAGAGCTCAAGGCCGTCGTTCAAGAACGTCATTTAAACTAGGCAGCCCGCCAACTACAACTGGGTTGGTCCCTATCGGGCTGCCACAGCTAACCGAGCCTTCGATGGAAGAAGAGTGTATCTTTGCTTTCATGGGGCAGAGTGAATGGCCTGATAATTATGTAACAAATGTGAACACGACGGAAAATGAAAAGGAGAGGAGTAGAATCCTCGGTGGAGGTGTTGGAGAGAGAGTGGAGTGTGCTGATGCTGATGAGGGCACCAGCGAGGGCTCGTTCGGCATGGTTTCGAGTGCAGCGCGAGACGAGCCCAAGGGTCACTCCAAGATGATGAAGCTGAACCCTGGCGAGAGACAGGGGTGGTGGTCGGCCAAGAAATTCGACCGACGGATCAGAATGAGAGCTCTGGTGCAAGGCGCTGTGAAAGACCAGCGAACGAGGATCCTCCTCGACACAGGAGCGACCGTTAGTGTGATCACTGACGCCTTTGCCAAGAAGTTGCGACTCCGAGATGTACCCGATCACGGACGCCGCATTGACATTCAAGGAATCAACGAAGGCAAGGTGTCTACGACGCGACGAGCGTGCGTCAAGATTACGCTCGGATGGGAGATGGTGTACGAGTTCGAGATGTGGGTAATGGCGCATAGTGCAGGCGTCGACGTAGTACTCGGGACCGACTTTATGATCCCAGCTGGGATCCGGTTGGACCTGTTTCACGGCGCGGCGCAATTACCGCACGAAGTTCAAATCCCACTGATTAAGACCAAGAACATGATCGACAGCGAAGAATACGGCTCCCATGCTAACGCCGGGCCACCCGAGCGTTTGGACATTCAAGCGCACGAGTGGCGAGAATATCGACTAGCGAAGCGCCACGTCGGTCTGGAGGAGCACGTACTGTGGGTTCGTCGAACGAACAAGTTAATCCCGTCAGTGACGAGGTTTCGGCGTGGACGGCCTCAGAGCATTCGGCTGACCAACGTGTCTGATCGAACTGTGTACCTACCAGCACACGACTCGATCGCGATGTGGATTCCAGATGGGGATTTGCCACGAGGTGACGGCTATGTGCGTCTGGAGTCCAAGAAGTACCAAGACTGGCAAGTGTTGGCCTACGAAGGTTGCAGAGACCGCGAGCGCTATCGGCGTGAATGCGAAATCTACGAGCAATGGCTTGCCACTCAGCCTTCGGCAGTTGATCGACCAGACTACCCAGAACCCAGTGGGGTGCTAGCACGACCTCTAGAAGACTCGCTAGTGGACTCTAGTGATCAGCTGACGTGTGCAGAGCGCTGGGCACTGATTCTGGAGGAACGTGAACGAGTGGAAGCCTGTCTGGCGTCTGGGGTGACAGCCGGGGATTCGGCCGACGGTCAGCCTTCCGAAGAACCTTTGGACACGTACACGACAACCCATGGCGGAGGCAATAACGCGAACGAAGCCTCGGTAGTGCGTACACACGAACTACTGAGGCCGGTAAACGTGGTACATACGCCAACGGGTGTTAGTGTCCAGTCAGGGGTGACCACGGAAGCGACAAGCAACGGCACTGGACTAAATGGAGTCACCAGTTTTGACGAAGCTGTCCCGGCCTTGTGTGCTACCAAATCTGCGAACGAGACATCGGTGGTTGATCCAGAGGATGCAGGCATCGCGCTGAAGGTGTTGAGTACGGCACCGAGTGTTCATTGCAAGATTGGTGCGAATGCCAAACTGTCACGACGGCAGCCGACCGAGGAGCTGAGCAAAATTCAACAACCCAATGTGTCGGTGGCCCGCGCATTCAATATTGCGAACGACGACTCGGCAGATGGCCCAGAGATGGGAAACCAGGATGGGAAGGAGATGGACCCAGTACCGACTGTTGAAATCAAAGCGGATGCCGATGTTGAGTCAAGGGAAGTATCCGTAGCGACGTTGGACGGAACGTACATCTCGGTTGCTCGAGTGTTAACGACCGAAGGAAATGAAGCAACGGAGGATAGGAGAAATGATTTCTACGAACGCCCAGTTAACAACATTGGCTTGGAAGACTACGCGAAGGAGCTGGCATTCCTGCCGGACCTGACCGAAGAGATAAACACGACAATTGACTACACTGCGCCTAATGTTGCTGATCCTCAGTTGTCGACTGGTCGCCGAGAACGTCTGGTCGCGACGCTGAAGAACCACGAGCAGATCCTAATTGCTAGTGGCAACGCACTGCCGCCGCCAGCCTACGGCGCGGTATGCGATATCGACACACAGGGGCACGCCCCAATTAAATAGCGTACCCGACGCGTGCCGTTACGATTCCTCGGCAAGCTGTACGAGCTGCTACGCGCTCTGCTGCGAGCAGGACTGATCGTCTTTTCAGACAGTCCATGGGCATCGCCGACCGTGATTGTGATGAAAAAGAACGGGCTGGACATCCGGCTCTGCATTGATTACAAGATGGTGAATGCAATCACCGCGATCATGGAATATGCAATGCCGCTAGTCGACGACCTGTTAACAGATCTCGAGCGCTACCTATGGTTCTGCTCGCTGGATGCAGCAAGCGGCTTCTGGGCGGTCATGATGACCTTGCGAGCACGTAAAGTATCGGCGTTCGTCTGCGCACTCGGACATTTCGAGTGGTTACGCATGCCCTTCGGGATAAGGAACGCGCCAATGATCTACCAGCGTATGATCGACAACGCTCTCTGGGGGTTCGTTCAACCTAAAGGAGGTTGGTTTGAATACTCGGAGAAGATGCGTTTAGCTGAAGAACAGGCCAAGAAACGTCGTGGGCCAAGCGCCGAGGGCTCATTACAAACGAAGTTCGCGGCAGACCGCGAAGCACCGGTAGAGACCGACCCTGTACTACAACTTGTCAACAGCCCCGCCGCTGACATTTTTACGAACGGGGAACCGGACGAATCATCGCTGGTACCTGTATTTGGTCGACGGTCGTTTGTGGATGATATTTGCTTCGGTGGCGAGGATTTCGACAGCTGCCTGGCGACGCTGGACCGATTGCTGGCAAGGTTTGCACAGTGTCGGATCAGCATTAGCTTCACCAAGAGCACCTTCTGCCAACCCAAGGTGTACTTTCTGTCGCATAAAATTTCGCCGGAAGGTATCAGAGCTGACCCCAAGAAGCTTGCGGCCATCACCGAGCTTTCGTTTCCAACGAGTAAGAAGGGCATGCAGTCGTTTCTTGGAGCGGTTAATTACTACAGTCGCTTCATTCAAGACTTCGCGGTCTACGGTGCGGCGCTGTACCAGCTCAAGGATGAAGACTTTGCCGTTGAAGGTGGCCTTTCTGTGGCACGTCGTTCCTTCGAACAATTGAAGACGAGTGTTTCACATACACCCATCCTCAGGCACTTCGATCGGTCGAAAGAAGTTCACGTCATGCTCTTTGCGAATGAATGGGCGTTGAGCACTACGCTAATGCAAGACCATGAAGGCAAGTTACACCCCGTACGGTTCCTCGGTCGGGTGCTTAAGGAGGCCGAGATGAACTACCATCCTGCTGAGAAGGAAGTTTTGGCGTTACTTCTGCTGTTGAAGATCTGTTACGTCCAGCTGGCAGGAAAGACGCTACATGTCTATACACGATTCTCGACGTTAGAGTGGGTGCATAAGTCGAAGTCTCTCTTCGGACGCGCGGTCCGGTTCGCAGTGCTGCTATCGCAGTGGTACCTGAAGGTGCAGCGCGTGAAGGAGAAAGATGTCGCCTTCGCACAGCTCCTCTAGTCAAGCATCACGAGCTTCGTCGACCTGGAAGACTCGCTCGCGCCGGTGGCACCTCCAAACAAGGGTTCCCCGACTGTTCGAATGGACCCCGCGTTGCTGTACGCCAGGCTTTCCCGTAATTACAGCGGATTCGTCATGTCTTTTGACGGATCAGCGAAGACAGAGAAGTACGGTGGCTATGGGAGTTGTTCATGGGTGCTGTGGAACCTTCCTGAGTGGAAGGTAGTGATTGCTGCAAACGCTTACCTCTCGGCCACCACGGTGAATGAGGCAGAGTACACAGGGATGATTAACGGTGTCAAGGCTGCTATTGCGCACGGTGTCGAGGATT
>NW_003307451.1:0-12463 GCF_000142945.1 Phytophthora infestans T30-4
AAACGGATTTCCCAGTAGGCGCGGGGCGGCCTACTGGGGAAGAACTGAATTCTGTTGTACCTCGAGGAGGTAGAGGGCAACGGGGCTCAGCCCCGAAGAGAGCTGGGCTCTCTTACGAAAAGAGTGTGTACAAGCCGGGCTTGCTGGTCGTTCAAGCGAACGTGAAGGGCTTTGCAAAGCCATGGAGAGTCTTGATTGACTCGGGAGCCTCGGGCAACTACGCCCGTCGCTCCATCCTGGAAGGGAGTCAGCTGTATGCTGAGGCACTGGAAGTGCCAACGAGAGATACTATCTCTGTCCGTCTCGCGACGGGGACACTGGTAACTGTGTCGAAGGTCTCTGTCGACCTTGGAGTGAAGTTTGAGAACTTCGATAGCGTGGAACGCTGTTTGGTCTTAGACCTGGATGCGAGGTATGACCTCATCCTTGGCATGGCATGGCTGGAACGTCATGAGCCATGGATCGACTGGAAGTCGAAAACGCTGGGTGCGTCGCACCCTGCTCCTAGTGGAGCTTTGGTGAGTCATGAACCCACCTCTGCTAGGAAGCAGAAGCGCTTTTGGCGCGAGCACGAGGCCGAGGCGGCCGTAGTGCTGGACATTGGTATGTCCGAAATTGTTAGCAACGAGGTTGCTGTTTGCTCTGAGGGCGTACGTGGTGCGGCACGTTATCCGCTGAGCGGTGCAGGTCAGGTTGATGACCAACTGCTGGGTCCTGGTGAGGACGAGCGCGGAGTGGCGCGTAATCCACTGAGTGGTACGAATCTGGTCGATGACCTACCGCTGCGTGATCCGAGGGTCGCGGTCGACTGCGAGTCGAGGCATCATGGATGTGGCCCAGAAGATGCAGGTGAAGTGACACCTAGTTCACTGTGTGAAGGTCGAGGACCTCTCGGCTTTCAGCCGAGTGTCTTGCGAGACACTGTATCCTCTTCGAGGAGTGATGGTGCTGCTGCACCCGGTGGTGGTGACGGAGATGTCACCACACCGCACTCATCCGGCCGGGCTCGGTCGCGGAGGGAGAGGAGAAGAAGACGCAGGGCGTCTGTGACGTCCTCGACGTCGGACGATGTGTCCCACGTGATGAGCGGTGAGGCTCCACGTGATTGCTGTGAACAGCTGTACACACTCGTGAAAGGCGTGACGGGGGAGGTAGAAGGCGACATCAGCCTTGACACTCTGCCCGCTGCAGATGCACTGCTAGAGCTGGACGAAATGTCCATTGCCGAGTTTGGCGAAGCCTTAAAGGCAGGCGAGCTAGCCGAGGTGGTTCTGCTGGGACCTGAGGAGGAGTTGAACTCCTCATCCGTCGTGGACGACGCGGTCCTAGAGGAAACCAAGAAGGCGCTGAGCGCAAGAAGTGGATCGGCGATCCTCAAAGATCCTTCGGATCCCTTCTACCCGGTGGTGAAGGAGTATGGAGACGTTGTCTCGAAAGACCCACCAGCGGGCCTGCCTCCGGATCGAGGCGTGTGTCATGAGATTGACCTGGTTCCTGGAACCAAATACTGCGTAACAAGGCAATGGCCTTTGCCGAGAGAGCAGTGTGACCCGTGCGAAGCACGAGGCAGGTATGGTGCGCGAGAGTAAGTCTCCGCACTCGACACCCACGTTCTGTGTCAGAAAGCCGAACGGCAAGTGGCGCATTGTTCATGCTTTTAACAAGCTAAATGCGGCCACTATCCCGGCGCAAACGCCGATTCCTCGCAAGGATGATCTGCAGAACAACATGGTAGGCTGTGCGTTGTACACCGCGCTCGACTTGGTCGATGGCTACTACCAATTGCTCATGAGAGCGAGCGACATTCCGCTGACAGCGGTGAGTACTCCGAGCGGTATGCTCTGGGAGTGGCTGGTGATGCCCCAGGGGCTGTCGAACGCACCAGCAACGTTCAATCGTCTTGTGACGCAGTTGTTTAAACCCCACCGGGCGTACGCTCAGACGTACTTTGACGATATATTCGTCCATAGTCGTGCCGAGCACGGAAAGTCAGACGGGGATAACCACATTGACCACTTGCGAGCGGTGCTCGAGTGCATGCGCACTAATAAGTTGTATGCCAACTTGGACAAGTGCGTCTTTGGCGCGGAGGAGATACCTTTCCTCGGGTGCTTCATTGGCAAGCGTGGCTTACGGGCAGATCCAAGGCCATCGTGGACTGGCCGGTTCCCAAGAACCAAAAAGACTTACGCAAGTGGCTAGGCTTAGCCAATTACTTGCACGAGTACAGCGCAAATTACGCGGAGATGGCTCGGCCATTATCAGATCTCCTTAAGAAGGATGCACCATGGTGCTGAAGCGTCGAGCACGACGGAGCCTTTGAGGCTGTGAAGGAGAGCCTTCTCCAGGCTCCGATCCTTGCGCTACCGGACCCGGACAGTCCGTTTAGCGTCGTCTGTGACGTTTCCGATTTTGCAATCGGTTGTGCTTTACTACAAGCAGACGCCGAAGGGCGTGCACGCGTGATCGCATTTGAGTCTCGCCAGCTCAAAGCTGCAGAGAAGAACTATCCAGTTCATGACAAAGAGCTACTTGCAATGAAGTATGCTCTAGTCAAATTCAGGGTACACCTGCTAGGCTCTAAGCCTTTTGTGATCTTTACTGATCATGCGTCGTTACGCACTGCGACACAGTCGCCTCATCTCTCTCAGAGAATGGCAAGATGGCTTTCCTTCTTTGCCGAGTATAACTTCGAGGTGAAGTACAAGCCGGGGCGGCTTAATGTAGTGGCCGATGCGCTCTCGCGCAGGCCGGACTACGAGTTAGCCCATGTCACGACAGTGACGTCGTCAGTGCCTGACTTGATACGCGGAGCGTATGCACAAGACGACATGTGCGTAGCGCTGCTACGGGCTCTTGGGAGCGAAGAGTTTAAAGACTCTGACAAAGAATTGTCTGGGCGCTTACGCGCGAGGCTGCATCGATACTCGCTCGATGGCGGCCTGCTGTACTACAGCACCGACTCTGAGGATAACCCTCGTGTAGTCGTTCCTCATGATGAGGATCTCAAGTATTGAATCCTCTATGAGGTTCATGATACGCCCGTGGGCGGGCACTTAGGTCGGGAGAAGACCTACGGCTCGGTGAGCACGATGTACTGGTGGCCCAAAATGTATAAGTGGGTCGGCACCTATGTACGCACGTGTGAGACGTGTCAACGGACGAAGTCCGCGCCGAGCACGGCAGCGCCATTGGCGAGTTTGCCTGTCCCCACGGGATGTTGGCAGTCCATGAGTATGGACTTTGTGTTTGGCCTTCCCAAGGAAAAGGCAGGAAACATGGTATTGTGGTCTTTGTAGACCGATTGAGCAAGATGGCTCATCTAGCGGCGGTGCCGGACACCATAGATGGTGAAGGTACAGCTTTGCTGTTTTTAGACCGAGTCTTTCGCCAACATGGCTTGCCTGAGGCAATTGTCTCGGATCGAGACCCGCGCTTCACCGCGAAGTTCTGGACGTTCATCTTCAGAGTGCTTGGCATTGGTTTGGATATGTCCACAGCGGACCATCTGCAGACCGATGGTCAAACCGAGCGCGTGAATCGCGTTGTGGAGGATATCCTCTGAAGCGTATGCGCTGAGGCGCCAAAACGCTGGAGCCAGATGCTCCCACTCGTTGAGTTCGCATTAAATAATGCAGTGCACGCCTCGACAGGCTACACTCCGTTCTATGTGAACGGCTTGGTTAACCCTCGCGTCCCACTGACGCCGCCACGCAGTGGCTCAGGGCTTGATGGGGGAGGGATAGCCGAGCGGCTAGCTGATGTCAGCCCTGTTGCGGTTCGCAAGCAAGTCGATGACTTTGTCTCTTTGAGACTAAGCGTAATGCGTCAAGTACGCGACGCTATGGCTGAAAACCAAGACATGCAAAAAGAACATGCAGATGCCAAAGGCAGACGCAATGAAGAAAGGTTTGAGGTCGGAGACCTAGTTTTATTAAATGCCAAAAACCTACCTACTCATGCAGTGTCTGCAGTCTTTGAGACAAAATTGAGACCACGGTTCATAGGGCCGTTCAAGGTCGTGGCCAAGAAGGGCCTAGCGTATACGCTTAACCTTCCGAAGAAGATGCGCACGCATCCAGTCTTCTACGTTGGCTTACTCAAGCCGTATCAGAACCTTGCTCAGGTGAGCGCGGAGGCGTTGGCGTCAACGGTGGCTGGGCCACGACAGGCTGCGCAGCAGCGGGAGGCCGAACCACGGCGGGCTGAGCGGCAGCAGGTGGCGGGGCCACAAGACGCAACAGCAAGTCGATCTGACCTTGCAGCTGAGCGACTTGACGCTCAAGGTCCGCGACTCGGTTCTGAACCGACTGTGGTTGTTCAAACCAGTCCACGCGGTGGTTCGTCTCATCGAGACCATCTGCAAGGCGACTCAGAGTATCATGGAGATACCGGTTCAGAGAACCCACACGCTGCTCCAACGCGAACACGTCGCTGCGACTCGCGACACGAGAGTCCAGCTGAGGCTCGGCCTCCTCCTGCTCTGCTCGATGAGCACGGCGAGCTCCACTTCCATGTGGAACGCCTGATGGCGAGGCGCATGCGCCAGGGTCGTACTCAGTACCTTGTGAAATGGAGGGGTTATCCTCACTCACAAAACTCTTGGGAGTTTGAGGTTGTCCTCCGGCAGGACTGCCCTGACGTCGTCGACGCTTTTGATCGGGCACACTCACTGCCTACGACCGCGTCGTCAGGCGCCGAGCGCTTCCCGCCGCTAGAACGCGGGGATGACAGGTCGGTGGCTGAGCTCAAGTGGCTGGACCAGCCGGCTCATAGGAATGAGCGGTGCTCGCAGCATGAGCAAGAGGTGGTGACGCCTCGAGGTGATGGGGACGGGGTCCCAGTGTCCGTCGACGTGCTTTCGACTTAGCGAAGTCTAAGCGCAAACGTCTCTCAAGACGAATATCAGTTTCAGAGAAACTTGCTCGAAGAGCATTGTAGGAGGGGAGCCGTCGAGCTCCCTCCACCCAGCTTCGGAATTGTGCTTCATAAGCACGCTGGAGTTCCCCAGGGTTGAGAACAACCGGAATGGTTCGCATGGAGGGAACCGGCTGGCGGTTGAGCTGCATATGCAGGCGCGCCTGATACTCCTGAGGAGTTGTGACTTGTGGAGTCAGATATCGCTCTCGGAGCCGGTGCCGTTGCACTTGCTCATCAGCAGTCGAGGCCGCAGGCCCACACGTGTACGTGTTCAGCGGCTGCTGCGCCGCGAGGCGGGGCCGCTTCGGCAGGGTTCCGCGTCTGGAAGCCGTAGTCACGGCGTGACGTTAGAACAAGTGTCGGACCACAGGTCGGAACGACTGCGAGCGCTGCTCATTGACAACTGACGGCCTTGGGCCTCGTCCAGGTCATTCGTAATGACGTGTTCGTATCGATCTTCCTCGTCATACGCGACGATAGCGGTGGCGCATCGCGCAGCGAGCGAATCGGATTCGAACGTTCAGAGAACGGATGCGGTGTCCGCAGGTCTCTTCTTGTTTGAGATTGCGCCGTTGAGCGGCTAGACCTCACAGAGGAAGCTGGAGAAGACGCGGCACCAGTGTGCGATCTCGGAGAGGTTGGGTTGGAGTGATCCTCACTACCCATGGGCTCGTCGTAATCGACTTCGCCCTCTTCGAGTTCCGAGAACAGAACATCGTTCCCTCTGGGCGGCCCCCGCGGCTCTGACGAGCTTTGAGCTTTGCTCTCTTCTTGTTGACGGCTCATGGAGCGTTGACCGTGGCGACGGCGATACTCTTGGTGGTACTGTGCCACCGAAAGAGACGAAGATGCTCTTGGAGCAGTTGCGGAGCGCAGTTGGGGGTCTGGGACCGACGAGGCAGGGGCGGCGCGACGCGCTGGAGACGTTGGGCCGTGGGCCGGAGTGGAAGTGCCAGGCATCAAGAATGCGAACGCGTTTGTGAGCTCGTGGAGCTGCAGAACGTAAAGGTGAGGTCTAGTGACCTCCGTCGTCTTGACAAGACGTGACCTCGCTGAGGAAAGTTCGAGAACGGTATGTTCTCATCTTAGTGAGGGAGAGTGTAACGGGGTTACATGGTGTGGAACACACAGGGGTACGAAGTACCCGGAGAGTTAACAAACTCTCAGTACATAAGTTGGAGAGTTAACAAGGTCTCTCAGTACGTTGGCTGAAAGCCACACGTTATGCATTTGATTAGGTTTAACTATGCTAGATAGTTAAAGAGATACATTTACCCCTAGGCGGATTGGCCGCAATAATAGTAAATAAAACACTTCTGGTTTTGAAGCTTAAAAGTTAAGGTATTAACTTTGAGCCCTGGTCTTGGGCTGTAAGTTCCTTTGGATAAGGAACTTAGTATTAGTGACTCTTTGAGTCGAACGTCTTCCTCTGACGCTAAAGCTACGGCAGCCCCGCTGCAATGAGCGTCGAAGTGGACGAACCTGATCGGGGTGTGGAGACTTCTTCTGGTAAATCTAGTATTGCCGCCTGTACGCAGACCCATACGAGGCCATATAGCCCATCTCAAACGGTTTCGAGACCGTCTGGCCCATCTGAAGAGAGCACCCAACCATCCGCACAATCGGGGTCACCAACTGGCCCACCTGAGCAGATCGCCAGACCTGTTCGTTTGGAGGATGATTCCGACGCATTTGACGTTGCATCTCCTCCGCGGTCGCGAGGGAGACCGAAGACCTAGACCAAAGCTGCTAGAAAAGCGCAAAACCTTGCGGTTCTCATGACTAAAGAAGATTAGGAGATGCACAGCAAGAACATGACGATCGCCACGCTGGCTCGAGCGCTGGAGGTCCATCCAACGTACACATCGGCTTCATCAACAGTGATCAAGTACAAGGTGCTGATGGTGGACAAGAATGTCAAGGCCCCGATTGCGTATAAGCTGGCGAAATTACCGGCTAACAAGACGATTATTGATGCAGATGAGCTAGTACGCGTCTTCCCGAAGGATCTACTCCGCAAATGCACAAAGAAGGTGACTGCACTGCAGACAGTGAGCGAGCACCTATCAGAACCCGAAGCTGTCGTGGAAATTCCTGGTCTAGGAGTATTCAAAACTAGCACGCTTGCTACAATGAAGAGATATCATATCTCCATCCAGACGGTTCACCTTGTAGACAGAGTGGTCAGATGGTGCCAGACGACTAACTTTGACATCCCAATGCCCCCTGCGTTTAAGACTCAGGAGGATCCAGACATGAAGGCCAAGGTCGAACTATCCCAGTTGCTGGCACCTGAGGTACGAACACCAGACATGAACTATGTCCACTCACCTCTAACCATATATAATGAAATCTTCTGTAGACGGAAATGCTGGAGATCGCTGCTAAAGGCTGCTTGGGTGACACGACGATGCAACACCTGTTGGAGAAACTCTTTGGAACGAAGTCGTCCATTGTCGTGGGGAGCTCCTATCTGATAACGGTCGAGTCCCCAACGAAAGTGACATTGGACAACGATAGACTGGCCGATTTATTGCTCGGGCTATCCTTCGAGAAGGTCATAATACCAGTGAATACCCACGGCAACCACTGGTGTGCGATCATGTTCGATGTGAGCGCTCGAATTTTGTATACGTACGATCCAATGGAGTCGTCGTACAGGATTGGCCTCCGCACTGCTGTTATTAATCTCTCACTGATGGTCCCGGGTCGCGACAAGCACAGGATCCGCATCCAAACATATGAGCCTCAGTTGGGGATCCAAACCGACAGCTACAACTGCGGCATATATGTGCTGCTAGCGTTCGAGGTATTCGCTGGGGCGGACACACCGGGTTGTCTCGACAAGAAGAGCATTCAGTACCTGCGCTACAGGTACATGACAATGTGTGTCTAGCTTGTTTAGCTAACTTTCAATGCATACTTCTATTCTAGTTCTTAGTGCTCGTTAATATTGTTATAATAGCTATGAATGAAAGTGTTTGTTTAACTCGAAGTGTTTTCAGCTATGCAGTCCGCAGCTGACGATGTGTCTGCATAACACATCGTGTCAGGCGGGCTGCACATTGTCAGATTCGTATGAGTACAAAGGTTTATTTGAGTACATGGGTGTGGCGTTGAGAGGGAAGCTGTACCTCAAACTCATCCTGTGTGTCACTTTGTGTGTCAGACACAGATTAAACTCTTGCGGCTATACGTTATTCGCGCGTATACTTTGGTCACTGCCTCTCGTCGAAACGGGCACAACATGGTCATCAAATGGGCCGTCATGCGCTGACACGGGGTGACATGGTGTGACTTGGGCCCAGATGGGCAATGTGCCTCGTCACATTTTCTCTCAGACGGGCTCCCTTTCACGTGCCTAAAAAATGGTACACTTCAACCAGAGTTGTTGAGTTCGTGTCTGAACCTATTTTCACGTATCACCTTGTGCCAGCTATGTCATGTCGCCAATCAGTCCGTCGTGAAGCCATATTGCTCAGTGTCTAGCACGGCATATAGCATGCGCTTGAGCTCGGAGCGTGAGATACCCAGCGGCAAGTCCAGTCGGTTGAAGCACGCGTAGCTGCGCACAAACTCGTCTGGCGCTCCCACAATTCCGCGGATCGTGAACAGACAGACCTTGCCATCGTAGCTGGTCAGCCCCTTGAAGCCCACAAGCGGCACCCGCGAGCAGCCGGTAGTGAACTGTAGTAGACGTCGTCGGTACTCATTGGGCATTTCCCTTACAATCTCCCAGAACCAAGCGAGTGTCGGGGACCGTGCCACACTCTCAGCCACCGAAGCGTTCTTCTCCCAGTCGTCCACATCGATCTCTGGGGAGCCGCACATGAGATAATCCAGTTCTTCGTAGTCGAACAGTACCAGCAAATGCAATGGGATAACCTCGTAAATGCCCTTGAGGAAGACGTAGAGCTGGTCAGCAACGCTGCGTAACAGCAGATGCTCAAACTTACGTTCCAAGTACTCGTGTGTGTTGGCGTCGGTCACCTCGACGTTGCGTCCGTTAGGAATGAGGTCGACTGTCATTGTGCGGTCACCGACACGCTCCATTACACTGAAATCCAAGTCCAGCGCTTCCACACCGTCATTCTCCAGCATCCACGTCATGCTCTGGTACACTTCTGGGTCGAAATACTTAACATCGTCCATGCATAGCGGTGTCCCCAAAATGAGCTTGAGCAGTGGGACACACAAGTGGAAATTAAGCACCGTGCCCTCCAACAGCGCTCGTCCCAACAACCTCCCTGCTCCATACAAGTAAATCAGATGCTCCTCGCCATTGTCGTAGCGAGAGTTTGAGTTCAGGAAGAACGCCCGGTCTTCCCCATTCGTAGCCTTGAACAGCCCCGTTTCCGGATCCGTCAGCAACTCCGTCAGCATCATGAACCACTCGCGATGTAGTCCACCAGCGTCCACTCCGTTTTCCTCCAGGAAGTTGATACGCATCGCCGAGCGAATGTACTTCTCCTCTATGCACCCAAGATGTTCCATCGACTCCTCAAACATGTAATCTCTGTGAAGCGACAGCTTGAGGAACTCGACCTCGGGCGGGACTAGCAGTGATGCCGTGGTTTTGACAAAATAAGCGTACTTCGACGGAAAATCCTTCGCTGCTAGTTCGAGCGTCTCACGACGACGCTCGACACCTGTCTGCGTGTCGTCCTCCAACACTTCTCCCGTTGCACGCGCTGCTGCATCCCACTTCGTGGCTGGAATGATATCCATATCAGCCATCTCTTTAAACACCTTCGCTTTAGCCGGCTCCACGACAGCCACCTCGCTCTGTATCGCAATCGGCCCGTTCACTTGTCCAGGCATTTTCAGATTCTCGTTGGGCTTCACAAACCGGATGACTTTGCCCACACGTGCTGGCACAATAGGCCCGCTTCCTTCCTTTACACGGAACCAGAACATGTTGCCCTCGACGTCCAGTTTTCGTGTCCATTCCTTGCGTTTCCTGGCACGAAGCTGGCGCTCCGTCAAGTGGCGCGGCAGAATAGTTGCTCTCTCGTTTGTCTTGCGGTCTTTCTTTTCTTTTCGACGGCGCTTTCTCTTGTTCTTATTGCTGTTATCGGACGCCTCGAGCTTCTTCATGCGTTCTCCACAAAGTGAGCAGAAGAGCGCGTCCTTGAAGTTCTCAAACTCGCACACAGCGCACACTTCGAAGCCCTTTTCGGCCTCACGCGTGGCTGTATCGAGGCGGTGGTCGTTCGTTGTCAAGGGACTGATGTGACAACCAACGTACAAACAAAGAGCTTAGTAAAAGTGGCTAAGAACAGGGTTATCTAAACGTACTTGCCCAGCAGCGGCGCCGCCAGCTCGCGAAGCCGCCGTGTGTGCACTCGAATGAGCTTGCGCCGCATCATGAAGAAGGCAATGGCCAGTACGGCCACGAAGCTCACGTTCACCAGGATGGCGAGCACGCCGCCGTCCATGGCTTCATACACGTCTTGTAGAGTAATGCGCCTTCTAATTAAAATTGATGTGATGGCACATTCCGATCGTAATGGATCAGGCTTCACCGCGATAGATGATAAATCTGTTTTTTGTAGTTTTTGAGACTTGATGTCCAACGTTTAGTTATTTCGTATTGCAAAGGCTATTCTCTTTTTGACTCTGTAAGTTTAATACTTTTCACTATCAATTTTATAAAATTAGAATGTAATTTGTATTAGCCAATCAAATGCTAGTTCAGCGTAGCACTGGAGGAATAATCACGCAGCATGTGTCCCAGACTCAGATCTGATACCGCACAAGATCCCATCAATAAGCGTCGCGGAGGCCAGATGGGAGTGCGCGCTGTCGAGTACTCCGCCGTCGCGACGCGCGAAGTGGTGAAGACTATATCGGAGAAATGCCAGGTGTGCATGCATATCCTCCTAAATTTTAATCCAGTATTGACCTCTGACTGACCGCCACGCTCGCTGTATGTAGGTGTTGGGCAAAATGCTGGAGGCGTCGCGAGTAAAGCTTCACAGCGCTGAGGAGATAGCACAAGACTCCATATTCGCACAAACACCGGTGCGGCTGCTGACGATACTTATGAAGCTACATGAGCTTTTCTGATAGCGCTCTTTGCTGCACTACGCAGCTCCTGCAGGAGATGAACCGTGTGTTTGAGCAGCTTCAGGGCACTTGCGTTGATCCGCACATGGTGGGCGGTGAGCGAGGCAAGACACTGTTCGACTTTGTCGACGCCGAGACTGTTCAGTCGTTGCAGCAGGATGCATTGGAGCAGACGAAGGAGTATGTGGTGGGCAGTTGGTGTACGGTGCTGGTACTCATAGTTGCTTTGTTTGAATCTGCAGAGTGGAAGAGCTCTTAGCGGCGCACCAACACGCAATCAGGAGAATCGCAGCTATTTACAGATTTTTCGTGACGTTTGATAAAGCTCACGGCAGTAATGTTGACGCCCTGGTTGGCGAGCATCGTGAACTCGCATCGATTGCGTAGGTACATATTGCTATTTGAAGGCTCATGCCGAAGCCTTTAACCTCTAGGTCGGTTATGCAGCGACGAGGATGCCAAACCAATCGGAGAGCTATACAATACCGCAGTATGTACAGTACATGCATTGCTTTCACGCACTGGAGGAGATTGTAGCCATTCAGCTGCTAACCCTGGCTGGCTGATTTATTGTAGGTCAGTTTTTTCGTCGACATGGAGCAGTGCGACCGCTTCTTGCTGGAGTACTTCACCACTATTAACGATATATACCCGCAGTACGTTCTGAAAAGCTCGCTGATGAAGGAGCCTTACATTTAACCTGTGTCGCTTTGCTTTCTTGACTCACAGCTACGAGGGGATATTTGCCGATGTGCAACTTCTGTTTGACGAACTTCGAAGCCTTCGTGACTTTTATCGCCAATTTCTAGCTTCCTATCAGTCTGTGGGCGCTGAAATTCTTCGGCGTAGACAGCACGACACGAAAGTTCGACAATTCGTAGGTGGCTCCCTCATACTTTTCCGTCTTGTACTATACGCATTGCGTGAAAGATTGGGTAACCAGTCTGCTTCATGATGACCTGCAGATTGAAGAGATGAAGGCTAAGCTTGCTCAGTTAGAACAAGAGGAGATTGCATTGCGTCGCACCTTCTGCGAGGAACACGCACGCTTCTTGCCCTCCACCCTTTGCCCCGAGATTCAGGTACGAGTGTAGCAAAGACTCTGGCTTGTCCTTTACAATAAGACTAAAAAGTTTTTGCCTATGTAACTTAGAACTTGCCCGACAGATACACAGTCGTCAGTACAGCCTACACGAGCGAGAGTGCGGCACGCGAGTAAGCTGAAAAAACAGCTTGCATAATCAGAACCTCGTGCAAGTATCCACCATGCGTGTTTTTCTTTCGTTCTGGACAGTTAGATGTACACTCCTCTCTACTGAGGCAGCAACTGATACAGCAAAGACATCAGCTCATTCGTGAAGAAATCTACACAGCCACAGCATATCCATGGCCAGCCTCCCGAGTGTTCTAAGAAATCAGAGTGGGTCTAATTACTGGTTTTTGAGCGGCTTGGTCGGCTTGTACATGTGCGTCT
>NW_003307452.1:0-13341 GCF_000142945.1 Phytophthora infestans T30-4
TCATCATCTCCTCTTCCACTCTCGGCTTTCCTACTCTGGCGGTGATCATAAGCCATCTCCAACGCAAGTTCAAGCTGCTCATAGTTTGGTGGATCATCATCTTTGTCTGGCTTGTGACTAGCAAGAAACGTTTGCACAACATTATCGTAGTCACGCGATAGGGAACCAATAAGCAACGCTGGCCGTTCATACTCATCCAGAGGTTTTCCAACTTCAGCAATTGTCTCCATAAGCCGCCGCATTTCACTCAAATGATCAGGTAAATTTCCATTCGGATTCAAACGGAGTCGACTCAACTTAGCTCTTCCCTCCGCATACTTCAGGTAAGTCTTCCCCATGAATCTCTTCTTCAGTCTCTCCATCACACGAAACGGGGTGTGCTCATACTTAACAGTCTTCATCATATTGTTCGTCATGGCGTCGTAAATTATCTCCTTCGCTCGAGAAGTCTCGCTCACCCACGTATCATGTTCCGCCTGCTTAGTCTCCTCTGGTTCCTCCACCTCCTTCTCGCAGTACTTCCACAACTTCTTTCTCTGCATCTTCAACTTAACACGTTCATGCCACACTTCATAATCCTTACCGTCAAACGGTGGGATAGTCTTCTTCTCGTCACGGGTCTCCTTCTCCTTCTTATTTTCTTCGGTCATGCTTGCTAACGAGTCAATAGCTTACACACGCGCCACTTGGGCTCATAACCACTGATGAAGGTACGCAGAGATAAGCTAGACTCTGACAGTCAGCAGCAGCAAGTGCCTGCTTGTTAGCTTATTTTTTGAGAGTGAGCTGAGCTCTTAGTTCTTCTTAGTCCCTTTCTCACACTAACTGTCATACACAACACCTAACAATACACTCAACTTCACCACACAATTAAAACGTTGTCGGCCTAGTTAAAAAAACAAACTTGAGAGTGCTTAAATGAAGTAAATGGCAACGAATTCAGTTTAACGACTACATAGCCAACGAAACCTTGATGACGCTCTATCCTGCAGTCTCAAATGCTCAGGGTACTGGTCGTAGGACAACCGCGACGCAGAAGCTCCGACACCACTTCGGAGCGCGGCACATTCACCTCGTCCTTAGATGCCATGTCCTTCATCTTCACGACGCCCTTGGCCAGCTCGTCCACACCGATCACCACCATGTAGGGCGTGCCACGTTCTAAAGCGTAGTGCAGCTGCTTGATGAACTTGGGGTTCTCCGTCTGCATCACCTCAGCCGAAATGTTGGCGAGCCACAGCTGCTTGCATAGTTCCAATCGAGGCATTGTCAGGTCGTTACTCGTTGAGGCGACCAGAACTTGCGATGGAGGGGCAGCGTTAGCGGACTGCTTCTCGGCATGAGCATGGAGGATACCGAAGATGCGCTCAATACCAAGACTTACACCAACGCACGGGATCTGCTGGTCCGTGGCGGAGAACATGCCCACCAGGTTGTCGTAGCGGCCACCAGCAGCGATAGAGCCGACGTGGTGCTCAGGACTCGTCAACACGAACTCGTAGATGAGACCAGTGTAGTAGTCCAGACCACGAGCCAGACTCAGATCGAACGAAATAAAGTCCAACACGCCCATGGCCTCCAGGTAATTGAACAGCAGTGCTAAGTCATCCATGGCCCGACGAGCATTGGCGTTGTCTCCGAACATGTTCTCCTTCACGAGCTGTGCATGGAGCTCGCGTGGCGATCCCACTTTACACACGAAAGGCTCAATACGGTCAGCAACCTCCTCGGGAATGTCCTTTTCGTCCACCATCTCACGGCGCACGTCACTCCATGGTTCCTTGTCCAGCTTGTCAATAGCACTGCATGTCGTACGGAACTTGTCGACAGGTACACCGCAGATAGCGAGGATAGCGTCCAGTAGAAGACGATGACTCAATTTCACCTTCACGGGTCCAAGCTCCGGGAACTGCTGTAACACTTCAATACCGATGGACAACACCTCAGCATCGGGAAGCATAGGCGCGTATGTACCAGCGATATCAAAGTCGCACTGGTAGAACTCGCGAAAACGACCGCGGGCCATCTGCGGGTTGTCACGGCGGTACACACGAGCGATGTGGTAGCGTTTAATGTTGCCAGGGCTGTGCAGAGCCATGAAGCGAGCGAAAGGCACCGTCAGGTCGTAACGCAGTGCCAAGAGCTCACCACCCTGGTCTGCCAGATCGTAAATGAGTTTACTGTCCTCGCCATACTTGCCCGTCAGTGTCTCCTTGAGCTCAAAAACAGGCGTCTCGATCTCGACACCCGCGTGGCGCTTAAAGACCATGCGGATCTTGTTAAAGATCTTCTCACGTAGAGCCATCTGGTGCGGTAGGAAATCCTGCGAGCCCTTGGCGATTTTGGGTTTACGGCGAGCACCACCGCTACCCAGACGCACGAATAGTTCATCCAGGAACTGCGAGAGGCTCGAAGGACGCAAGTCAAAGGCCGAGTTCTCAACACCAGCCTGCCAATCACCGAAACTTACGAGATGCTGGCGCAACGCTTGACTACCAAGACCAAGCTTCAGCTCGTCCTTGCCGCTCTTCTTGGTGTTTTCCTTCTCCTTCTGCTTCTCAAGCTTCTTGCGACGCTTTTCAAGGATCTTGTTACGCTGCTCCTCTGGCATCGCAGCAAGCTTCTCGTCCTCCTTGGCAGCAGCAGCCGCAGCCTTGGCAGCCGCCTCCTGCGCCTTCTCGTTTTTTTCTGCCTGACGAACCTTCAACTGGGCTTCTTCCTCCGCAAAGAACATAAACGAGGGCACGAGCTCACGCGATAGAGCGGCCGCCGTGGCCTCCACCAGCTCGACAGCGTTCGTCGTTTTGGGGGCGTCTGTAGCCGTGGTGTCCACCACCTGTAGACGTTCGACACTGCCCTGCAGCAGCACGTAAAGCGCCTGTGTCGTGGCCGACAGCGCCGTCTTCAGCGCTTGCGGGTGGATGCCCGCACCAGCACGTTTGGCCGCAGCGTTGCCACCCACAGCTCCGTTGATCTCGATCTCCACGGCCTTGTAGGCGCCCAGAATGGCGTCGCGGGCAGGACCGTGGTACTGCGGGATGCAGCGCACGGCGGCCGCATCGGTGGCGCCTTCCTTTTGGCTGTTAACGAACTTCGACCCCTCCAGCATGAGGCGCAGATTCTGCGCCGAAGTCACGATGCCGCGGTGCGGGCGGGCCGCGTCCACGAACTCCGCCTCGAAGGCGGCCATATCGGCGCGCAGCGTCTCGCACGTCACGGCGGCCACTGCATCGGCTACGGGTAAGAGCGCACGCGCGCCACCTATGGCCCAAAACTGTATTGGCTAGCAGTTCGATTGGCGTGTTAAAGATGGCCAATTGCTCGGCCGGAGACAGGGCCAGGGGCAGATCCACGGAGGACACCTGGACAGGCATCTTGTCCAGCTGATTGAGCAGCGCGGCCACGTACTCGGCATTCACAAGCGCATTTAGGCGCAGCAGACGGTGCAGCAGCAACACTAGCACCGCTCGACGTATGGCCAACGAGGTGGTGGAGGAGCTGGGGGAGGAGATCAGCTGCAGCGTGAAGGAAGAGGAAGTAGAGGGAGCCCCGGCCGATGTGTCCAGCGATACAAAAGCGCCCAGTGCAGCCACGGAACACACATCCACCACTGAGAGACGGCCGGCACCAATCGTCACGCGCGTAGACGCCATGGCTTGGAGAGCTGTACGGTGCAGATATTAAATAAGTGGTAGTCGAGTGCGGCTGATGATGCAGTTGGGAATAATTTACAATCTCCTTATGCATGATTGGTCAGATTGAAAGCCTAAGTAGCTAAACTTCAAATAAAGCCTAGTTAACTGGAAATATTTACGTTTGAGGCTTTATGTAACGTCAGTCCCAGTGTTTCGGGTCCTTGTGCCGCTGGCTGGCGCCGCGCGTGCTATATGTGGTGTCGTTCCTGGACATGTTGGGCGTGTCGATGATCATACCGTCGCTGGCGCAGTACGTAAAGTCGATGGACGGTGGGGCGATGGTGTTCGGACTGCTAATGTCAATCTACGGCTTCATCCAGTTTTTCGCGGCGCCCATCGTGGGCAGTCTGAGCGACCACTACGGGCGTAAACGCGTACTGCTCACGTGCCTTATCGGCACCTCAACCGGGTAACTGTTGTTGGGTCTGTCTTGGAACGTCTACATCGTGCTGCTCTCTCGAGTCCCTGCCGCTCTTTTCAAACATACACTGGACATCATCAAGGTGGCCATCACGGATGGAGAGGAGGCCGACAAACGCTCAGCGTCTATCGGACGTCTCAACGCTGCAGCCAACGCTGGCTTCATCATCGGTCCTGTAATCGGCGGCTTCGTGAGCTCCGTGCCCAATGGCTTTAACTATACAACGCTGCTAACCACGGTGCTGTTCGGCGTCAACTACTGTCTCGTGTCGCTCTTCTATCTCGACTCGAGGAGTCAGGGTTTCGTGCCGATGACTGCAGTGGATACTGAACACAAGGACAGGAAGGAGAGCCGTCACCATCACGACGTGGACTGGAGACAGCTACTGCAAAACGCGTGGACGAAACTGCTAGGCTTCCGCGACATTGTGAACGAGTCTAAATCAGCACAAACACTGTTGGTGGCGAGACTCTTGCTGTCTATGGCGGCTATTCTGTACCGTACGCACTTCTCCGTGCTTCTTGAGGACAAGCTCGGTATGGGCTCGAAGGACCGAGGGTTTATGCTGAGCTACATGGGGCTTCTAGGCTTCTTCGGTAGCTTCTCGGTGGGATTTGTCACCAAGTTCGTAAAGTCTGAAAGACTGGTGCTGCAGCTATCAGCTATCATCTATATGGGGGTGTTCTTTGTGCTCTCGACCGCCACGACGATTAGTGCCGTGTACATTATGCTGGTGCCGCAAGTCATTTCCATCAGGTAAAGTGGAGTGATCCTGGTATTGCGTTGAATAGTCCTAATTACATGAACGGTATTGTATTGTTTCTCTCCATTGCAGCATCATTCGTGCAAGTTCAGTGGCGTTACAGACTACGTTCGTCTCGCAGGAGCACGTCGGTGCCTTCATGGGCATCTCTTCTTCCTTGACGGTGAGTCTGTATCCATCCCGTTTAAAAAGCTACTCTGGTGTGTTCACATATATTGCTCTGATCTGCGTTATATTAGTCCATCTCCAGAACTGTGGGGCCAAGTAAGTGCTCAAGAAACTTCGTTACTACTTAAGTATTTTTTTTCCTTTTTGATTCTCACTTGTGACCTATGCCAATTCAGTTTTGTCTGGGTGGACGTACACCGCTTCGATCGATGGGCCTGCATACGGTGCTGCGTGTCTTGCTGCGGTGAGCGCTGGGCTATTCTGCTTCTCACCACACTTTACAAAAGTGGGCAACTCGCAAGTTGAAGGCAAGAGTAACAGGAGGTCGAAGAAGAAAGCCGTTGATTAGACGGACAGATATTAGCGAGTACCCGCTGAACGCGTCGGTACTGCGGGGGTTTTCGTCTGGTAGCTGGGACTCCACTCGCCTTTGCCCGCAGCATTCCACGAGCGGAGCATAACTTCATAGACTGTGTTGAACTGTAGTCTTTCTAGCAGTGCACTCTGCTGACGAAACTTGCGATTGTGCGCCACCTGCTTCGTGTCCCATGTGACGGTGGCTGTGGCTGGCTTCTTATCTATCTCATGATCAGTGCTCTCCTCGCTTCCATCCTCTGTTACCAGTCGACGATATCGCAGCTCGTACTTGTCGATGATGGCGCCGTTGGAGAGCGGAGTCTGCCATGAAGCACGGAGCAGACACTTGTACACAGTTTGCTGAATTGAGCTTCTATTGGACGTCGAGGTGATGACCACCTCGGACGAGTAACTACTGGAAAAGGAGACCTCGATCGTTGGTGGCTTTGGTAGTGTAGGGGGCTCCACCAATAGTCTAATGCATCTTGTATTGTCAACTGCAATTGCTTTAGAGTCGCGAGTCCTGTCAGGAGCAGCTGCGTGAGCACAACACTCGCCGACAATCTGTATTGCTGTCTGCTTGAGGTAGCAAGGAGTTGATCGATCTGCTCCATTGAGAAGCAACCAGTGCACGATTTCTGGTCGTGAATATGCACTTGCCGCGAATAAAGGAGTCGAGTCTCGCAGCATCCACCAGTGCATCCCTTCCCACTGAAGCGTCCAAGCTGGCATGGTAGTCGTGAACGGAGCTGAAATCGCCTCGACGTGACGCCGAATCACGCGCTTCACATCTGCAAAATACAGCAAACGGTAGATAGCGAAGCAGATTTGTGCCTTTTCAGTCGACGTACTGAGCAAGTCCCCGGTTATCAGTGCACGCAAGAGCTCGACGCGCCATGCAAGGTCGACGCTTTCATCCTCCACAACATCGTCTGCCTTCCCCATGGGTAACTATTACTAGTAGTATCACTACGTCTTCGCGTATGAGAAAACGCATAAAACTATAATCGGGGCAAACCAGTTCCTTAGGGTCTACATGTATATGGGTCCTGCTTGCAGCTGTGCCTCCGATTCTGCAAGACCATCCCTGTCAGTGTCGAAAGCTACAGAGCTGTATCGAGTAGATCGTCGAGAGCTTACTGGGGCAACTACATGTAGTGGCTGGCTGGTGGGACGTTTCGCTGCAACACAGTTTTGCATTTCTGCACTTAGGCACGAGGCAAACGCATAGGTTTTGGACCTTCCTTCGTTTGGCCTGCCTTCAACGTCCCTTGCGCACGAGTCTGTTACTTTCGAGTTGCTCTAGGCTGGGTAGTATTCGCCACTGGAGGTTTTGAAGCTGCTGGGGTACTTTCAAGTTCTGCCAGTAGATCCTCCAACCCATCACTCTTGGTGTCTGAAGCCAGGGAGCTCAAACGAGCAGAACGTCGAAGGTCAGCGGTGGCGGCAGGCGATGGGGGGGGGCTTGAGTGTGAGGGGGCCGAGTGAGGTGCCAAAACTTTCGGCGACCAAGGCGATTGCTTCCTAGTCGAACTTGTGTTGGGTCTCTTAGTAGGAAGCGCCCGCCTGTGCGTCACAGCAGTAGCTGTCTGTGATGCCACCGTGGTATCGAGCTCTGCCATCAGCTCTGCCCATCCGTCGCTCTCGGTATCCAACGACACGGAGCTCCTTTGAGACGGACCCCGAGATGCTTTTGGACTTGATTTTGAGACTCGTTGCTCGCCATTAGCACTTGTGGAAGTGTCCATCCGGTTTACCCGTTGCATCTTGGCATTGTTTCTAGTCGTTTGTTGAGCAGAGGAAAGATTTACCTTTCGTTTTCGAGGTGTAGCCTTCGTTTGTGCTGTCGCTAAATGTGATGGGGCTACTCCTAACGTTGCAGCGGTAGCGTTAAGCTCCCTCTCCAGTTCTTCAAGTACGTTGCTGCCTGCCTCAGACGCCACTGAACTCAACCGAGACGATCCCCCACGTAGAGATTCATAAGGCGTGATAGGTTCGTGAGTTCTTCTAGAGGTTGTCCTTCCACCAGAAACCTCGACTTGTGCTTGGGATTGAGCTGTCACCCCACTGCTGTCGGACAGAATCGACAAGGCAGTTGTCCTCCTTCCAGTACGTTGATCCGCGGACTGCCCTGGCGGGTTTTGACGATCGCGTACAACGTCAACAGCATGAAGTTTACGCTTTGGATCGCGAGAACTGGACTGTCGAGTCGGTAGCTTCACTTTTGATTTTACCTCTGGTTTTGCGGCAGGAAGCTGTACAGTGGCGTCGGACGAACGCTGGTGGGTTTTACGACCACGAGAGAAATTCTTAGGAGCGGTCTTCAGTGGCTCTGCCAGCGTGGGGATGGCATCCAGTTCAGCTTGTATCTCGGCAAGACCATCACTGTCGGCCGTCGAAGCCACCGCCCAAGAATCTGCGAAGGGCATAGTGCTCGCCATAAAGTCACTCCTCGCACGCTTCGCTGTCGGGCGAGCATTTTCAACCGCGACGGTGTGAGCAGGTTTCTGTGTTGAGCTCGATGTTCGACCAGCTTTTCGTGGAACAATACCTGGGGCGGCAGAGCCTCGCCTCCACCTACGACGAGGAGGAATAGATGCTCTCCCCGTTACTAGTCGAGACGACACAAGTTCCATACTTTGCTCCACTTGTCTCTCGAGCTTCGCAAAAGCAACGCTTTCTGCTTCACTGACTTCGCCATTGGCCGAGGAGTGTTTCTCAGCTGTTGCCCTTCGAGGCACCAGGGTAGTTGCTGCTTCACTGTGAGGGACAGTACATGTATTGGCAGGTGGTCGACCTCGCTTCCGACGAGCAGGAGGCGACGATTTCTTTGGAGCTGTTTTCCTTACATTTCCAAGTGATGCAACACCAACATTCTCCTCAAGTTCTTGCTCAAGGTCGGCAAGACCATCACTGTCAGCTTCGCTGACTTCGCTCAGTGCCGAGGTTTGCTTGTTCCTGGCAGCTGGGTCTAGTTCAACTTGTTCGCTTAAAACATCTGCATGTAGCTCAGACTCGAGCTCTGCCATGAAATCTTCACTGCTGCCGCGCTCACGCGGGATGGAAACAACAGCTCTAGCCGTGGGACTGGAAGGTACTGACATGACACTATCGCGATCACTCAGATCCAGGTCGTTGCTGTGCTCATCGTGTTCACTGCCGATCTGTTCGAGAATGCTCCTGCTTCCGTCATACTCGCGAGCACCAGCTGCACGCACAATGCGATCACTTCTACGAGCCTCTTCGTTCGCTTTGTACTTGACGTAAGCTATCAAAGCGCGAGTTAGATCGTTTCCGTCATTTCCTCTTTCTTGGGACGTAATTAAAGATGCTGCCAATGCCGGTTTACCCCTACTCCCGCTTAACCCAGCACCAGTTACAGATGCTGGTCGAGCACGACTAATGAGCTCCTGGTAGCGATTGTTGAAAGATTTGAGCTGCTCCACTATGTTTTGTTTAACCTAATTTGACAAAATCACATTGCACAACAACGAGTAAGTTGGCGTGGCTGAAGAGCTCACTACATGTAGTAGTAACAGCTACGACCACTTACCGGGGCGTCTTCCTCCGTGGCATTGTCTGCAGGGACCAATACAATTTGACCAGCACCAAGTGTTTGAGCGGTCTGCACTCTAATTGCACGGTTTCGTACCCGAACACTCGATCCAAACCCTTGGAGACAGCGGAGAAACGCGTCCTCTTCCACGATGAGCCGATGCATCAGTGCTCTCACTTCTCGAGTTGCCAGTGGAAAGAGCGAAGCCCTTGCACCACACATAACAAAGTTGACTGTGAGTAGCGCCTTCCACGACTGTGGGTCTACGTCGATTTTGTGCTTAGGGTCGCCAAGCTGCACCGAGTACGCGCAGTACAGCGCGAATACGCGACTGACCAGCACCGCAACGTCCGCTGTACTCTCGAACGCGCCATTGTGCTCTTCGATGCAGCAGACCAGTGCGTCCAGTGCTTGCTGCAGGATCGTCTTGTGCGTATTGGTGGGCGAGCTGTCCCAGAACTCGACATGGAAGGCGGCGCTCATCCTCGCATCGGCCCACAACCGCTTCCAAGAGGCAAACGTGATTTCGCTCTGTAGTACAACGAAGTATTAGAAACTGCACTCACATTGGTTGCGCCTCTTACTGGGCTAGGAGGATAAGACTCACCTCCTGTAAAAATCGAGCGTGCAGATCGTCGAAGTCGTCACTTACGGCGGCCGCGAAATGTTGAAGTGAGCGCTCCCATTCCACATCAGGAACCTCGCGCTCTCGTTGCTTCCGACTGCGGTTGGTCGCCCGCGGTTTGATCGGCAGCGGGGGGCTCGTGGGTCCAATAGCGACGTCTCCAATCATGACGTGACTGCGTCCCAAATGAACCTTTTTAAAAGGTTCACTAATTTAACCGTGGTTTGACAATTACCGTGTTATGTGCTTCAGAACGGGTTAGGGCTTTCTGCTTGCCTTATTTTGTGCAGCTTTGATGTGGTTGTCCAAGTAATTCTGCCTTCTTTGGCAGCTATTGTGTGACGGGGTCACACAGCACCTTGCGTTATCTTCCGAGAGTATACAAACTCTCAGTGAACGGCAGTTCACAGGTCCCCTCTTTAATTAAAGAGAGCGAAGTGACCTAAATAAGGTAGATTGTAAACTGAGTATATTTATAGGTAGGTTAAGTTTGAGGTTAATACAAACTATCAGTTACCTATAGAAATGCAATGTCATTTAACCAATGGTTGGTTTTGAATGACCTTGGTACCTTGTACCAAATATCCCGGAGTATGACATGTCATACTCCTGAAGTGTGAAGTGTCACACTTCATGTAACCAGGGTACACTTAGTGCTACGTACCCCGTTACATCCTCCCCCACTTAGGTTCGGTTTACCGACCAATCAGAATGAAGAGATGTTCGTCACAAACTCTCATTCTCAAAGTCGAAAACCATCGACTCGGCCGCGCGAGCGCGGCGGAGGCTCACTTTACAGTTAGAGCCTCGAGCAGCAACCTGTGCGCTCTTCGTCAAGGTCTCCACTTCGACCGTTAACATGCCTCGTGGCCCTGCTAAGAGCGGTGCTAAGACACGCTCCAAGGCTGCAGCCGGTAAGGCGCAGGCCAAGAGCACTAAGCCTCACGGCAAAGGCTCTGCACTAAGGAGGCTACTCAGGTGGCCTCCGAGGCGATCGGATCCTCGGGTGACGCGGCTGCGGACAAGCGCGCAAGCAGGCGCCGCAGTCCGTCGCCCTCGTCTTCAGACAATCGTCCGAACCCTCGGTTCGTAGAACGTGAGTTCAACTCGGGCAGTGAGGACGATGCCGAGTCCGAGAGCACTCATGATGCTCCTGCGGGCTCTGTGGGAGGGCACAGCCCAGTGCCCAGTGAGCACAAAGAAGACAGCGTGCAGTCGTCCGCTAGTGATCACGGTGATCACAGTCCCAGGACCTCTGTGCGCTCTGAGAGTCCGGCCGTTAAGGCTAAGGGCACTCCCAAAGCCGGTGGCGATGAGGAAGGGAGTCCTCGCAAACGTCTCTCGCTTGCCGAGGGTCTTGCGCGCGCTAAGGCCTCTAAAGCCGAAGGCGCCAAGCCCTCAAAGAAGCGTACCGCCTCTAAGTCTCCACTCCGCGAGGAGAAGGAGACTCGACGCTCCTATCAGAGTCTCTTCGGCTCCTCGGATGAAGAGGAGGAGAAGGAGGAAGAAGAGGAAGAGGAGGGTGCCACTGTTGAGCCCCGGGAGGTCTCGAATGACCTCGACCAGCAGCAGGAGGATTTCCAAGCTGCCCAGCGTGTGCGTGGGGGTTCTGTGGCGGCACCCGTCAGCCAGGGAGCTGCCATCAACTCAAGAGGGTATTGGCCTCCCGAGGAGAGCTCTGGGGCTGACCTCTTCTTAGAGCTTCTCGTCGCTCCTCGTGGCCTTGTGGGCGGCCACACTTCTAGGGGCATCTATGAACGAGCCCTTGTTCAGAAAGAACAGTTGTTCGTCGACAACGTGGAGGCTGCTCGGTGTGTGCTTCTCGCGCCACACCGCATTCCCCTTAAGGACTTCACGACTTGTCGTAAGAAGCCCGAGACCCGGGGTGGTCTCTATCCTGTTTGGGGATACCCCTGGGTTATGCCCGAGAACTGTCCCACATGGAGTTCTTGTGAGGACATGTTCTGGGCGTGGGTGGAGACTCTCAAGTACTCGCCCACGGAGTTATGGGAACTCCATGAAGATCAGCAGCTGTCCCACATCCTGGACCAGCGTGATCTTCGTGTGAGGTTTGCCCACTTGATCAGCAAGCGTATGCTGCCAAGGGACATCCTGAAGCGCGCGGCTTCTGGCGCTCACGATGAGCGCGGGTACGGTATGTATTCATCATCCGTACTTCGTTCGGGCAAGAAGCCCCGGACTACTTATGAAGCTGCCGCCGCTTCTGTTCCCAGATTGCGACAGCCTTCGGGCAGTCAATCAGGAGCCGTTCAATCGGCTCCCACGAGTTCTCGGAGTGGGCATAACCCCTCCACTTCACGAGGAGCTGTCGCTTCCCGCGACACCGTTGCTCCTGGAGGATCCGCTCCACGTGGAAGTGGACTTCTCCATTCCGGTCAAGCAGGGGCGGAGGTGCCCTCGTACGAGTACGAGTACTCGGCGCCTCCCGAGAGCCACTCTCGTTCGAGTGCTCCGACTGCGGGTCCGACACGGGACCCTGAGGGTTGACCGCCTCCGTCAACGTCTCCTCGTGCTTGAGATTGCACTTGGCCTTGGGACTGGCGGTAATGCTGCCGCCCAGGCCGGGAATCAGGGCGAGCTCGCTCGTCTTGCGGGTCGCCTGGACCTGGTGGAGCGAGAGGTCGCGAGCCTGCACCTGCGGGTGGACCGCCGGGCCTCTTCGTCCGATCTGGACGAGGCCTTTCGCATGATCCGACGGATCGAGGCTTTGTTGCCACGTCCGGAGCCGCCTGCGGCACACTCCCAGACGTACGCGTATGGTGCGTACCCGGCGTACTCAGCGTACTCGGCGTATGGCGCCGGGGTCCGTTCGTATGGAGCCCCTCCGGCGTACGGTCTTGACCGCAGCCTTGCCGTCCCGACCGAGGCTTGGGTGCCTGCTCCGACGCCCTCGTCGACGACTGTGACCGGCCCTCGCTTCGAGGAGCTGGGTCAAGGGGGGTCTGCGAGTCAGCAACCCCCTGCGGGTCAAAGTACCGTGTGGTGTAGCGGGATCAGCAAAATCTGCGAGATTGCCAGATCCAACTTACCAACTGCGCCCAGACACCGACTAACGGAGGGGGTCCCCCGATGATCCGTGTTCTGCTGAACTTTCCTCACCTTGTGTACCCGTCGGTAGGGCGGGATCTGCTCTCTCGGTAACTTCCGAAGAGTTCAAGTGGTGAAGCTTGAGTGTCTTGGCGAGACGTGGGGATGGGGTGGAGCAGCAGTGGAAAATCTTCACTCTGCGTCCGTGGATGGTTCCGTATCCTAAGCGAATATTCGAGCTTATGGATCCGGGGCCTAGATCGTGGATCTGGCCGTAGGGTTGCCTTGCGGGTGTGTTCCCTTGCCTTTGTGTTGTCCTTTAAGTCGTACTTGCCGCCTCCTGTGACGGTATCTTGAGAGTTGAGAACCTCTAGGGTGTAACCGACCAAGTAGTAAATTCGGTTAACCTGTCGGATCTGCACGAGTAAAGGAAAAGCTCACTAGGTTGTAGGATCTGGCCAATGTATTATCCAGTTATCACTACCAACACTAGATTCGCAATTCCCAACCTTCTCGGAGCTCGTACGGCCAATGTAGTTCCGGTTCTTGAGGGCAGGAAGGCACTTGCGTGATACTGTGCAAATTGAGGACTGTATTGATATTTAAGCCTATACCTGCCTGGGTTTCTACCTTCTATGTCTTTCATCTGCTAAATCCCTTACCAGGCTCGGCTGCATGTCCCTTCTTCCCTTGACCCATCATCCCAGC
>NW_003307453.1:0-13920 GCF_000142945.1 Phytophthora infestans T30-4
AGCTCCTCGTGAGTGGAGGGGTTATGCCCACTCCGAGAACTCATGGGAGCCGATTGAACGGCTCCTGATTGACTGCCCGAAGCCTGTCGCAATCTGGGAACAGAAGCGGCGGCAGCTTCATAAGTAGTCCGGGACTTCTTGCCCGAACGGGGTACGGACGATGAATACATTCCGTACCCGCGCTCATCGTGAGCGCTAGAAGCCGCGCGCTTCAATATGTCCCTTGGCAGCATGCGCTTGCTGACCAAGTGGGCAAACCTCACACGAAGATCACGCTGGTCCAGGATGCGGGACAGCAGCTGATCTTCATGGCGTTCCCGTAACTCCGTGGGTGAGTACTAAAGAGTCCCCACCCATGCCCAGAACATGTCCTCACAAGAACTCCACGTGGGACAGTTCTCGGGCATAACCCAGGGGTATCCCCAAAGAGGATAGAGACCACCCCGGGTCTCGGGCTTCTTACGACAAGTCGTGAAGTCCTTAAGGGGAATGCGGTGTGGCGCGAGAAGCACACACCAAGCAGCCTCCAAGTTGTCAACGAACAACTGTTTATTTCTGAACAAGGGCTCGTTCGTAGATGCCCCTAGAAGTGTGGCCGCCCACAAGGCCACGAGGAGCGACGAGAAGCTCTAAGAAGAGGTCATCCCCAGAGCTCTCCTCGGGAGGCCAATACCCTCTTAAGTTGATGGCAGCTCCCTGGCTGACGGGTGCCATCACCGAACTCCCACGCACACGCTGGTCAGCTTGGAATTCCCCTTGCTGCTGGTCGAGGTCATTCGAGACCTCCCGGGGATCAGAGATAGCACCCTCGTCCTCCTCCTCTTCCTCCTTCTCCTCCCCTTCATCCGAGGAGTCGAAGAAGCCCCGATGGGAGTGCCGAGTCTCCTTCTCCTCGCGGAGTGGAGACTTAGAAGCCGTACGCTTCTTAGAGGGCTTGGCGCCTTCGGCTTTAGCGGCCTTAGCACGCGCAAGACCCTCGGCAAGCGAGAGGCGTTTGCGAGGATTTTCTTCCTCATCGCCACCGGCTTTGGGAGCGTCCTTAGCCTTGACGGCCGGACTCTCAGAGCGCACCGACGTTCTGGGACTGTGATCACCTTGATCACTAGCGAGCGACTGCACGCCGTCATCTTTGTGCTCACTGGGCACTGGGCTGTGCCCTCCCACAGAGCCCGCAGGAGCATCGTGCGTGCTCTCGGACTCGGCATCGTCCTCACTGCCAGAGTGGAACTCATGTTCCACGAACCGAGGGTTCGGACGATTGTCGGAAGACGAGGGCGACGGACTGCGGCGCTTGCTTGCCCGCTTGCCCACAGCCGCGTCACCCGAGGAACCGATCGCCTCGGAGGCCACCTGAGTAGCCTCCTTGAGTGCAGAGCCTTTGCCGTGAGGCTTAGTGCTCTTGGCTTGCGCCTTACCGGCAGCAGCCTTGGAGCGTGTCTTAGCACCGCTCTTTGCTGTGCCACGAGGCATGGTAACGGTCGAATTGGAGACCTAGACGAAGAGCGCACAGGTTGCTGCTCGAGGCTCTAACTGTGAAGTGAGCCTCCGCCGCGCTCGCGCGGCCAAGTCGATGGTTTTCGACTTTGAGAATGAGAGTTTGTAACGTACACCTCTTCATTCTGATTGGTCGGTAAACCGAACCTAAGTGGGGGAGGATGTAATGGGGTACGTATCCCTAAGTGTACCCTGATTACATGAAGTGTGACACGTCATACTTCGGGATATTTGGTACAAAGTACCAAGGTCGCTCAAAGCCAACCATTAGTTAACGACATTGCATTTCTATAGGTGACTTATAGTTTGTATTAAACCCAAGCTTAACCTACCTATAAATATACTTAGTTTACATTCTACCTTAATTAGGTCACTTCGCTCTTTTTTGAATAATTTTACATTCTACCTTAATTAGGTCACTTCGCGCTCTTTTGAATAAAGAGGGGACCTGTGAACTGCCGTTCACTGAGAGTTTGTATACTCTCGGAAGATAACTTCCTCTAGCGCAAGGTGCTGTGTGACCCCGTCACACCACGACACCACCAATGAACTAGAGCCTGTTTGCCACAGGACTTGGGCGCGGAGCACGGATGCACATAGACTCTCTGGCGGGATCGTCGGAGACTCCGTACACGGCGACGCCGCGAAGACCTGCGGTGCCACCGCAGCACTTCGGGCAACATCAACCAGGATACGGAATGCCGATGTCGCACCTGCAGAGATTGTATGATGCAGCACAGGATGCCCAGCCGGCGATGGCTGCACCACAGCGGCAGGACGCGCAGCAGGCTGGAGCCGGGAGTTCCCAGTAATGAATCAGAACGCTGCGATTCGCTATCCGAATGCACGCAAAAGAAGCTAGCGATAAAGCCGTTTGACGGAAGAGAGTTCTACGTAGGCCTTGGGTCTGGATTTCTCTAGTGGGGCAGACGCTTTGAGCGCCAAGTCAACATCGCGCGGTCGGCGTGTGGCCTGAGGAAGTCAAGGTCGACTTACCGGGGCATTCCTTGGCGGGTACAGCAGAACGATACTACCTCAAGCAGGTCGAGGCCTGGTGGGGGCAACTGCCTACCCTACCGTACGTGATGGAGAGAATGCTGGAGGCGTTCAAAACGAACATCACCCCAGCCCAAGCTATGAAGCTATTCACGATGGCCAAGGACGTCAAGAGATTGTGTCCCGAACACTACACGTACATGGTAGCTGTGTCGAAGGCGTGCGGAGGCAGCGCAGACTAGTTGGTACTGAATGACATCGTAAAGTACGCGTCCGCGGACTTACGTACTGTACTGATGGCCAAGGTGGACGGAACTAGAAGTGATTACGTGCCACAAGTGGAGGAGCTCGCCCATTTCGCGCAAGCATGGGAACCCGAGCCTACAAGGAACAGGAATCTCGGCAAGGAAGTTGTTGCTACCGTGAATGAGCAACGCAACAAGGAGACGCGACGGTGTCGCGAGTGCAAACGAATTGGGCATCTGCGAGCAGACTGTCCAGATCGTGGTCGAGGGCACAACAAAGGACCGGATTTGACGCTTGCCTTGCGGGACAGGCCAACCGGTGACAACAATGAGTGGATACTCGACAGTGGGTCGAGCAGGCATCTAGTAAGCAATGGGTCTTGGCTCGACGAGATTGAGTCGGTAGACGACGCGTCCTGCAACCTAGCGGAGAACCGTTAAACGGGACGAAGAAGGGTACTCTGGCACTCCGGGTGTCGGTGTGTGGTGTGGAGAAGATCATCAAGTTGACCGATGTGTACTATGGCGCAGAAGTCATGCATAACTTGTTCTCGTACGGAAAATTGGACGAGAAAGGATTCACACTGACCTATCGAGGTGGGCAGAGCGTCATGGCTGCCAAGGACGGAGGCACAGTTGCTTTCGATGTTGGATTGCGGCGAAACGTATTGTGAGGTTGATAAGGCACACAAGGCCGTTTCGGATGTGATCATGGCCGCATTAAACCGCGAGGGGGGTGCCTCGGTTGATGCGAACAGCGCAGTGCAAAAAGGGTCTCTGGTGGAGTTCCATACAGGATTGGGACATCTCAACTACGACACGGTTGAGCGCCTTGCGCGCGACCCGAGCTCCTGGATTGGGCTCAGAGATCGAAAGCGCGTTAAGTGCCCTACATGTGCCCAAGCACTAGGAAATAAGAGTAAGAACCGAGACCCCGTCACACCGAAGGTGACTGTGACGGGGTCACACAGCACCTTGCGCTAGAGGAAGTTATCTTCCGAGAGTTTACAAACTCTCAGTGAACGGCAGTTCACAGGTCCCCTCTTTATTTAAAAGAGAGCGAGGTGACCTAAATAAGGTAGATTGTAAACTAAGTATATTTATAGGTAGGTTAAGCTTGGGTTTAATACAAACTATAAGTCACCTATAGAAATGCAATGTCGTTAACTAATGGTTGGCTTTGAGCGACCTTGGTACTTTGTACCAAATATCCCGAAGTATGACGTGTCACACTTCATGTAATCAGGGTACACTTAGGGATACGTACCCCATTACATCCTCCCCCACTTAGGTTCGGTTTACCGACCAATCAGAATGAAGAGGTGTACGTTACAAACTCTCATTCTCAAAGTCGAAAACCATCGACTTGGCCGCGCGAGCGCGGCGGAGGCTCACTTCACAGTTAGAGCCTCGAGCAGCAACCTGTGCGCTCTTCGTCTAGGTCTCCAATTCGACCGTTACCATGCCTCGTGGCACAGCAAAGAGCGGTGCTAAGACACGCTCCAAGGCTGCTGCCGGTAAGGCGCAAGCCAAGAGCACTAAGCCTCACGGCAAAGGCTCTGCACTCAAGGAGGCTACTCAGGTGGCCTCCGAGGCGATCGGTTCCTCGGGTGACGCGGCTGTGGGCAAGCGGGCAAGCAAGCGCCGCAGTCCGTCGCCCTCGTCTTCCGACAATCGTCCGAACCCTCGGTTCGTGGAACATGAGTTCCACTCTGGCAGTGAGGACGATGCCGAGTCCGAGAGCACGCACGATGCTCCTGCGGGCTCTGTGGGAGGGCACAGCCCAGTGCCCAGTGAGCACAAAGATGACGGCGTGCAGTCGCTCGCTAGTGATCAAGGTGATCACAGTCCCAGAACGTCGGTGCGCTCTGAGAGTCCGGCCGTCAAGGCTAAGGACGCTCCCAAAGCCGGTGGCGATGAGGAAGAAAATCCTCGCAAACGCCTCTCGCTTGCCGAGGGTCTTGCGCGTGCTAAGGCCGCTAAAGCCGAAGGCGCCAAGCCCTCTAAGAAGCGTACGGCTTCTAAGTCTCCACTCCGCGAGGAGAAGGAGACTCGGCACTCCCATCGGGGCTTCTTCGACTCCTCGGATGAAGGGGAGGAGAAGGAGGAAGAGGAGGAGGAGGAGGGTGCTATCTCTGATCCCCGGGAGGTCTCGAATGACCTCGACCAGCAGCAAGGGGAATTCCAAGCTGACCAGCGTGTGCGTGGGAGTTCGGTGATGGCACCCGTCAGCCAGGGAGCTGCCATCAACTTAAGAGGGTATTGGCCTCCCGAGGAGATCTCTGGGGATGACCTCTTCTTAGAGCTTCTCGTCGCTCCTCGTGGCCTTGTGGGCGGCCACACTTCTAGGGGCATCTACGAACGAGCCCTTGTTCAGAAATAAACAGTTGTTCGTTGACAACTTGGAGGCTGCTTGGTGTGTGCTTCTCGCGCCACACCGCATTCCCCTTAAGGACTTCACGACTTGTCGTAAGAAGCCCGAGACCCGGGGTGGTCTCTATCCTCTTTGGGGATACCCCTGGGTTATGCCCGAGAACTGTCCCACGTGGAGTTCTTGTGAGGACATGTTCTGGGCATGGGTGGGGACTCTTTAGTACTCACCCACGGAATTACGGGAACGCCATGAAGATCAGCTGCTGTCCCGCATCCTGGACCATCGTGATCTTCGTGTGAGGTTTGCCCACTTGGTCAGCAAGCGCATGCTGCCAAGGGACATATTGAAGCGCGCGGCTTCTAGCGCTCACGATGAGCGCGGGTACGGAATGTATTCATCGTCCGTACCCCGTTCGGGCAAGAAGTCCCGGACTACTTATGAAGCTGCCGCCGCTTCTGTTCCCAGATTGCGACAGCCTTCGGGCAGTCAATCAGGAGCCGTTCAATCGGCTCCCATGAGTTCTCGGAGTGGGCATAACCCCTCCACTTCACGAGGAGCTGTCGCTTACCTCGACGCCGTTGCTCCTGGAGGATCCGCCCCACGTGGAAGTGGACTTCTCCATTCCGGTCAAGCAGGGGCGGAGGTGCCCTCGAACGAGTACGAGTACTCGGCGCCTCCCGAAAGCCACTCTCGTCCGAGTGCTCCGACTGCGGGTCCGACACAGGGCCCTGAGATTGACCGCCTCCGTCAACGTGTCCTCGTGCTTGAGATTGCACTTGGCCTTGGGACTGGCGGTGATGCTGCCGCCCAGGCCGGGAATCAGGGCGAGCTCGCTCGTCTTGCGGGCCGCCTGGACCTGTTGGAGCGAGAGGTCGCGAGCCTGCATCTTCGGGTGGATCGCCGGGCCTCTTCGTCCGATCTGGACGAGGTCTTTCGCATGATCCGACGGATCGAGGCTCGGTTGCCACGTCCGGAGCCGCCTTCGGCATACTCCCAGACGTACGCGTATGGTGCGTACCCGGCGTACTCAGCGTACCCGGCGTATGGCTCCGGGGTCCGTTCGTACGGGGCCCCTCCGGCGTACGGTCTTGACCGCAGCCTTGCCGTTCCGACCGAGGCTTGGGTGCCTGCCCCGACGCCCTCGTTGACGTCTGTGACCACCCCCCGTTTCGAAGAGCTGCGTCAAGGTGGGTCTGCGAGTCAGCAACCCCCTGCGGATCAAAGTACCGCTTAAGACGTCCAACATAGAACGTCGGGTGCGTCGTCATTGACTTTGGCAGGCCGATGGTGTACGACGCACCATGTCTGGCCAGGACTGCAAATGGTCCGATGAAGCGGTGCTTCAGCTTGTTGCTGCCGACAGAGCTGACAGTGTCAAGAGGTAGGTTCCTCGTGTCTAGTAACACTAAGTTCCCCACTTTAGATACACTTAAGTTTCCTCTTCCATGTTTGTCGGAGTACTCCTTTTGTTTATCTTGGGCTGCTGCCATGGCATCGCGGACCCTGCTGACAACGCTCAGCATGGTATCCATAACGGATTCCACTTGTTTCCGCAGCGAAAGAGGTTTCACATCCGAGACCTGGGAGGAAAGGGCTTTCCGAGCCTCTCCCCCACTTAGAATAGAGGAGCCAGTGTCTCCTCGAAGAGTGAGAGGCTCTCTGGGGTGACGGAAGCCGTTCAAGTAGAGCGGCGTGAACCCCGTGGACGCGTGCACCGCGTTGTTGAGTGCAAACTCAACAACTCGAAGCTGCGTCGACCACGTACGTGGTGCTGCCGCGCACACACTACGCAGAGTGTCCTCGAGCACTCGATTGACGCGCTCTGTCTGGCCGTCTGTCTGTGGATAATCCGCAGTGGACATCTGCAGACGAGTTCCCAGTAAAGGAAATAGCGTTTTCCAAAAGCCAGCAGTGAACCGCGGGTCTCGGTCCGAGACAATCGTCTCCGGGAGACTGTGATAGCGGAACACGCCATCGACGAATAACCTTGTGGTTTGTTCGCCCGTTACAGTGACGGGAACCGGAGCAAGATGTACCATCTTGCTCAGCCGACACACGAACACCAAAATTCCGGTGTTGCCGTGTCCGTCGGCGGGAAGCCCAAAGATGAAGTCAAGACTCATCGACTTCCAACAGTCAGCCGGAACGGGCAGGCTCTGTAGTGGAGCCGCCGAGTGCCCTGCGGGTTTGACCAGCTGACATGTTTCGCATGTCTTAACGTACCGGGCGACCCACTTGTACATGTGGGTCCACCAGAAGGACTGAGAGACCGACAGAAAGGTCTTCTTGCGGCCCAAGTGGGCGCGTCGTGTGCCTCCGCGAGGATATCGAACTTCAGATCCTCGTCGTTGGGTACGACCACCCGTGGAGGATCATTGGGCTCCACCCGGTAAAAGAGGAGTCCATCCTTCAACTCATATCGGTGGAGCCGTGAGCGCTGTCGCGACGAGAGCCAGTCGGACTTCGCGCTCGTTCCTGCCATAAGGAACTTGACGATAGGCGCAACAGCCTCATCGTCCCGATACGCCATGCGTATCCGATCATATAGATCCGTTGTCACCCGGGTGATGTGGGCCAACTCATAGTCAGGACGCCGAGAGAGGGCGTCCGCAAGCACGTTGAGCTTGCCCGGCTTGTATTCGACGCGGAAGTTGTATTCCGCGAAGAAGGACAGCCACCTCGCCATCCTTTGGGAGAGGTGAGGCGAGTTAGTCGCCGTCCTCAAGGACGCGTGGTCTGTGTAGATCACAAAGGGCCTAGAGCCCAGAAGGTGACCACGAAACTTCACAAGGGCATATTTCGTTGCCAGGAGCACCTTGTCGTGGACAGGGTAGCTCCGCTCGGCGGCTTTGAGCTGCCTGGACTGGAATGAGATGACTCTTTCATGTCCAGCCGTGTCGGCCTGCAGCAATGCACACCCGATGGCGTAATCAGAGGCATCGCAAACGACGCTAAACGGCTTCGTCTCGTCCGGCAGGGCCAGGACAGGGGCCTCTTGGAGACTGGCCTTGATGCTGTCAAAAGCATCCTGGTGCTCTTGCTCCCAGCGCCAGTCGACGTCCTTCTGAAGGAGGCTCGACAAGGGCTTAGCGAAGCCCGCGTACCCAGCGCTGTACTTGTGAAGGTAGCTGGCCAAGCCCAACCACTTTCGAAGATCCTTCTGGGATCGGGGCGTCGGCCATGCTGCTATGGCCTTGACCTTGTCTGGGTCAGCCCGAACGCCCGCGTTGCTTACGAAGCAACCGAGAACTTTAATCTCTGGTGACGCGAAAACGCACTTGTCGAAGTTGGCGTAGAGCTTGGTCGCTCGCATTACGTCCAACACTCGACGGAGGTGTCCTAGATGCACCTCCATGGCTGTCTTGCCTCCTTCGGTACGGCTATGGACGAATATGTCGTCGAAGTACGTCTGTACGAAGGTACGCAAAGGGCGCAACAATTGCGTCACCAGGCGATTAAACGTCGCCGGGGCGTTAGACAGACCCTGCGGCATGACGAGCCACTCCCAAAGCATACCGCTTGGAGTGCTTGCCGCGGTGAGCGGGATGTCACTCTCTCGCATCAGAATTTGGTAGTATCCGTCTACCAAATCCAGTGCACTGTACAGTACGCTCCCGGCCATATTGTTCAACAACACATCCTTTCGTGGGATTGGTGTTTGGGCCGGCACCGTTGCGTTGTTCAGCTTGTTATAAGCGTGAGCCAGACGCCACTTTCCGTCCGGCTTCCGAACGCAGAAAGTCGGCGTCGAGTGCGGGGATTTCGACTCCCGGACCATGCCTACCTTCGCTTTCGCGGCGAAGAAGGCATCAATGACCTCGCACTGTTCGCGCGGGAGAGGCCATTGCCTCGTGACACAATACTTTGTGCCGGGCACGAGATCAATCTCGTGCCGTACGCCTCGATCCGGTGGGAATTGGGTCGGTGGGTGTTTGTTCACCACGTCCGCATACTCCGTCACCAAAGGATACACCGGATCCTTGGGGTTCTTAAGGACCTCAGAACCCAAGCGCGTCTGACGCTGCTTGTTCAGGTCTTCTAAGACGTTCTCGTCCAAGACAGAGGAGGAGTTCAGCTCCTCCCGAGTGGTCTCAGGTCTCATGAGTACCATCTCAGCAATCTCTCCAGCCTTAAGGTTGGTCAGGAAAGACTCAGCCGTCATTTCCTCGAGGTTAAGTATCTCTGCAACCTCTGGCAACGGTTCCAAGTGGACAACAGATGCCTTGATGGGTAAACCGGTCTCGCCATCGAAGATGTAACAACACTCTTCTACCGGCCTTGTCGGAGGAGCCCGGGCCCTGGACTCCGGGTCACTTGAAGCGACGTCGATCGGAACGAAGTTCGGATCCGACTGGAGGCGGCGGCGGCGTCGTTGACGACGGCGACCGTGACGTCGAGCTTTGCTGCCCACGTCTAGGGATGTCGGCGCTACGTCATCCAAGGCACTTGTGGCCTCGTGTGGTACCGTGGTACCCACACAGGAAGCGTGTTCAACGCCTTCCTCTTCAGTTAAGGTCTGGGCGACCGCGTGTGGCACTGTGTTACCTACACAGGAAGAGTATCCGACGTCTTCCTCTTCAGTTAAGGTCTGGGCGACCGTGTGTGGAACTCTGTTACCCACTCTGAACACGCTGTTCTCAGTGTTCGTGACAGCTGCAGCTGTCTGCGGAACTAAGTTACCCGCCTGGGGACCTATGTTACCCACTTGGCCAGCGCGTCTTCTTAGCGCTGCCACCGTCAAAACGTCCTCGGAGTCGTCATATACGTCGACGACTTCCAAGCATCTGCCGGATGCTTTGGTACCCTGGCAACCCTTGCTGGCGCCCCAGGTCCTGCCAGAGGTGGGAAGATGACTCACCAATGCTCTGTTGGACTGCGCAGGGCGGCTGGCACCGATTGCCTTGCCTCGCCAGTCGATCCGGGGCTCGTGCTTCTCAAGCCAGGGCATGCCCAGGATCATATCATATGGATCCATATCGAGAACAGTGAACTGTTCGAGGCTGTCAAAGTCTTCAAACTTGACGGCCAGATCCACTTGGACGTTGGGAACAGTGACGACCTTCCCGTCGGCCAGTCGTACTGACACCGTCCCGTTGCCCTTGCTTTCTCTCCAAAGCATCGGACAACTTGTTGCTGTTGCGAGCAGCCTGTCTGGCGGCGTGCGAAATTCTTCGACGCTCCAGAATCGATCAAGATTCTAAAGGGATGATCGCATCCCCGTACACATCCGTGTACTACGAGCAACCCGCCGCTGCTCTTCGCCGATTCGAGAGTGCGAAGATTCTCAGGGGCTAAGTCCTCGTGGTACGCGCCACCCGCGCACCCATCACGAAGACTTAGTTCTTCCCCAGTAGGGCGCCCCGCCCCTACTGGCTCCCAGCGTTCCCCTGTCCCCGGAATCCTGGCTTCTGCCAGCGACCCTTGAGGACGGGCTTGGGGAAGGACCGTCTGCGGAGTCTTTCCGCGGGACAGTCGCGCTTGAAGTGGCCCATCTTCCCGCAGCCGAAGCAGCGGATGTCACGCTGTTCGGCGGACCCGAGTTCCATGGGAACTGGTCCGTTGGGGCTTGTTCGACCGGGAGCCGACAAGGAACTTGTGGTGAAGTGCTTTCTCGGAAATAGGAGAATGGGCATGACGCGGGGTCACTATCCCGAATCAGTGACAATTTCAAGTGATTAGAGAGGATTTGGGTTGTTTGGCACGGGTGCAAGTTGCCTGTGGTGGATTAGCCATGACGAGCGGCACCCCGTATGGAATGACGATGGATCTGGTATGAGCGATGTACGAGAAGGCAAGATCCACCAAGACTTACCTCGGATCCACTCTTACCTGGATTCACTTAGGTGAATATGGGATATACTATGTACCAGTGGATCGAGTGTGGATCCTACGAAGGAATGGTGGTAGGTGCCATCCGAAGGTGGATCTAGTAGCCACGTCTAACGAGAAGTCAGGATCCACCGCGAGGTACCCCGGATCCCATACTTCCGAGTTCGGATTCGAGGAGGGAGGATCCCGCATAGAATGACCTGGATCCAGGGTACAGGGGTGAGGGATGCAGTGGATCTGGAACTTTCGTGGGACAATGGAGATCACAGACGGTTGCAAGATGATGTTGGATGATGGGAGAGCTCAGATCGACGACGAGTGCAAACTTACAGTGAAGTGGATCTAAGCGACCTGGATCCGGATGAGTGTACCCATAATAGGGTGACCATGATGATTACGTCATAGATCCGGTGGATCTGAAGATAACACAGCTGGGATGATGGGTCAAGGGAAGAAGGAACATGCAGCCGAGCCTGGTAAGGGATTTAGCAGATGAAAGACATAGAAGGTAGAAATCCAGGCAGGTATAGGCTTAAATATCAATACAGACTTCTATTTGCACGATAACACGCAAGTGCTTTCCTGGACTCAAGAAACGGAACTACATTGGCCGTACGAGCTCGGAGAAGGTTGGGAATTGCAACCTATTGTTGGTAGTGATAACTGGATAATACATTGGCCAGATCCTACAACCTAGTGAGCTTTCCCTATACACGTGCAGATCCAACAGGTTAACCCAATTACTACTTGGTCCGTTACACCCTTGAAGATCTCAACTCTCAAGATCTTGTCACAGGAGGCGGCAAGTACGACGCAAAGTAAAACACAATGGCAAGGGAACACACTCGCAAGGCAACCCTACGGCCAGATCCACGATCTAGGCCCCGGATCCATAAGCTCGAATATTCGCTTAGGATACGGAATCATCCACGGACGCAGAGTGAAGATTTTCCACTGCTGCTCCATCCCATCCCCACGTCTCGCCAAGACACTCAAGCTTCACCACTTGAACTCTCGGAAGTTACCGAGAGAGCAAGATCCCGCCCTACCGACGGGTACACAAGGTGAGGAAAGTTCAGCAGAACACGGATCATCGGGGGACCCCCTCCGTTAGTCGGTGTCTGGGTGCAGTTGGTAAGCTGGATCCGGCAATCTCGCAGATTTTGCTGATCCCGCTACACCACAATGGTGCGCGTGCCCGGATCTTTTGGTGACTCGGGATTTCACCGTGAGTCCTAAGAAGATGCTCAAGTGAAGATTGAGCCAGGGGAAGAGGCGTCGTCGGAAGTCGGATCGACGAAGACGCTGCTGAATGAAACAAGATCCGCGGATCGATGGATTTTTGGGAGGAACTCTGTCGACGGAAGAGAGGTGGATCCGGATCTAGAAGAAAAACCTCTCTATCCTCACCAGGTCCCCTCGGGGACCCCTGCGGATCTTGACGCAAGTCAAGATCCGCTAACAAAACAAGGAAAAGTGAAGGCGAAACGGTATGCATTTGCAGCTTCACCGGTTAAGCCAACACTGTACCTAAACCCAACCCCGCTAGTCGAAGAAACGAGAAAGAAGACGAAAACGAGTAAGACTACGCGGAAGAAGATGCAAGCTCCAGAGTCGGAAGAAGACCAAGCTGGATCCAGGTCAAGCTGGTCCGATAAGGATCTCGAGTTTGTGTATCGCCACCAAGCTTTACGCGACTTCTTGCATCAAGATCCTGTCATGCAGATCCTATATCCACGACAGATCGAAGATCCAAGGGAACCGGTGAGAGCACCAACGAAAACGGCGAACAAGTTGGTGGCAGTCAAAGATTTCTTACGTTTGCTTACGGAGTCAGGCATCGTAGCTGGTGTGTTCGACGCAGAGGATATCTTCGAGCTAGACCTGGACCTCATAGTATCCGCGACGCGGGACCTCTTTGCCAGAGTTAAGTCCATCACCGGAGAAAGGTCGTGCACTATGGATCCAGTGTCGTCGCCGAGGATCAGCCAAGCTGCGTCCTCGAACTACGAATCCGCCGCTGAGGATGAGTCAGACACGTCGTCCGAACCACGACGCATGACTTTAGGACCCTCCAGGGCATCCATGCTGGAGGCGCGGGCGAGGATCCGAGGACAGGAAGTCCCTGTGAACGTGAAGGCTCGGGATCCAGTACGCCCTACGCGTGATCTGACGCAATCCAGCCACGATCGAGCCAGATCCGGCAAGAAGCCAGTGGGACTATCGTCGGATCGGGCTCAAGGTAATCGCCTCACGGATCCGGTCTCGCCAGTGGGCCAGACGGCCACAGGCTATTCCGACACTTCCTCGGGCACCCTGCAGCGACACTTCGAAGCTGCGATGAGTCGTTTCCTGGCCGAACAGGGTATGAGAGCGCCCGTGCCACAAGTGCAAGTGCTCCACGAACATGGAGCACGAGACGTGGAGATGGAGTCCGTGGAGGGAGACAACTCCCATGATAAGTTCGACCCAGATGATCTGGATGGCTCATCCACTTCGTCAGCAGTGGTAGCAACAGCCACAGCCGGGGCAGGTGGATCGTCCATGATCCAGAGGGTACGAATCTCAGCCATATCGGATCTTAAGGAGTTCACGGGCAAGGATCAAGATGAGGATCGAGCGAGAACATGGATCAGCAAAGTCAAGTCGGCCCTCATGAGAGATCAAGCGTCGGATGCTGAGAAGTGTTTGACCTTTGCGGATCTGCTAGCGGGGCCAGCCAGGAGCTGGTATCGGCAGCTGGGCAGATCCACCAGGAACAAGTGGCCAGATTTGCTGCGCAGTTTCCAGACCCAGTACTGTGGATTGGGAGTGTCGGTGGCACGACAATACTACCATGCTCGCCGCAGATCGGATGAATCCTCGCTGGAATACCTACATCGACTGAATGTGGCCGGTCTACGGGCCAAGTTGAAGATCAAGGATGGGGGATCCAAGGTACTGCGGGAACACGTGGATCATTTCATCGAGACATGGGAGGAA
>NW_003307454.1:0-14048 GCF_000142945.1 Phytophthora infestans T30-4
GTGGATGGTTCCGTACCCTAAGCGGAATATTCGAGCTTATGGATCCGGGGCCTAGATCGTGGATCTGGCCGTAGGGTTACCTTGCGGGTGTGTTCCCTTGCCTTTGTGTTGTCCCTTTAAGTCGTACTTGCCGCCTCCTGTGACGGGATCTTGAAAGTTGAGAGCCTCTAGGGTGTAACCGACCAAGTAGTAAATTCGGTTAACCTGTCGGATCTGCACGAGTAAAGGAAAAGCTCACTAGGTTGTAGGATCTGGCCAATGTATTATCCAGTTATCACTACCAACACTAGATTCGCAATTCCCAACCTTCTCGGAGCTCGTACGGCCAATGTAGTTCCGGTTCTTGAGGGCAGGAAGGCACTTGCGTGATACTGTGCAAATTGAGGTCTGTATTGATATTTAAGCCTATACCTGCCTGGGTTTCTACCTTCTATGTCTTTCATCTGCTAAATCCCTTACCAGGCTCGGCTGCATGTCCCTTCTTCCCTTGACCCATCATCCCAGCTGTGTTATCTTCAGATCCACCGGATATATGACGTAATCATCATGGTCACCCTATTATGGGTACACTCATCCGGATCCAGGTCGCTTGGATCCACCTCACTGTAATGGTACACTCGCCGTGGATCCGAGCTCTCCAATCATCCAGCATCATCTCGCAACCGTCTGTGATCTCCGTTGTCCCACGAAAGTTCGAGATCCACTGTATCCCTCATCCCTATACCCTGGATCCAGGTCCCTCCAGGCGGGATCCTCCCTCCTTGGATACGAACTCAGAAGTATGGGATCCGGGGTACCTCGCGGTGGATCTTGACTCTTCATTAGCCGTGGCTACTAGATCCACCGTCAGAGGGCACCGACCATCCTTCCTTCATAGGATCCACACTCGATCCACTCTTGTATAGTATATCCCATATCCATCTTAGTGAATCCAGGTAAGGGTGGATCCGAGGTAAGTCTTGGTGGATCTTGCCTTCTCGTACATCGCTCATATCAGATCTATCGTCATTCCATACGGGGTGCTGCTCGCCATGGCTAATCCACCACAGGCAACTTGCACCCGTGCCAAACAACCCAAATCCTCTATAATCACTTGAAATTGTCACTGATTCGGGATAGTGACCCCGCGTCAGGACCATTCTCTTATTTCTGAGAAAGCACTTCACCACAGTGTCGGTGCGTCAGACCAAGTTTGCGAAGGACATCATGGAGAAGTTTGGCATGGAGAACAGCAACCCTGTCAAGACCCCTCAAGACCCAGGACTCAAGTTGACCAAGGCCATGTGCGAAGGAGGATGCAACCATGAAGAGACCATGGCCTAGGTGCCTTATCGCAGTGCTGTCGGCTGCCTGATGTACCTCATGGTTGGAGCTCGACCGGACCTCGCTGCTGCAGTGGGAGTTCTTAGCCAGTTCGCGGCGGACCCGTGTCCCACACACTGGCAAGCACTCAAGCGCGTCTTCCGCTACATTCAAGGTACGAAGACGCACGGCATCGAATTTCAAGAAACAAGTGAAGAAGGACGCCAAGGCTACTCGGATGCGGATTGGGCTAATGACGTCGAGACTCGACGCAGTACAAGCGGCTACGCGTTCATGATGAACGGCGGATGCATCAGTTGGAGAAGCAAGAAGCAGCGCACGGTGGCGCTGTCATCGATGGAGGCGGAGTACATGGCGTTCACGGAAGCTGCTCAAGAAGCGATCTGGCTCAAGGCATTCCTGTGTGAACTCGCGAAATGAAGAGCGAGGATTCTGTCATGATTTTCGAGGACAATCAAGGGTCGCTTGCGCTGGCCAAGAACCCCGAGTTTCACAAGCGCACCAAGCACATCGACATTCGCTACTACTTCGTGCGCGAGAAGGTTGAAGATGGCCAAGTGGTGTTGCAGTACTGCTCGACGGAGGACATGAAGGCGGATCTGATGACCAAGCCGATCACCGCGGTGCAGCTCGAATATCTTCGCAACAAGCTGGGTATCAAGCCACCAAGCGCGGTCGAGTCGAGTGGGAGTGTTGTCAAGAAGGCGTCTCGTCCAGCTTCGGCATACCAGTAAAACCGGTTTCCAAGGACCCCGCGATGTTTACGGTAAATCAATTGCGCAAACGGATGTATGCGCAAGCAGATGATTAGACGAACAAATTGATTGGACGAGTCCATGATTGAATGCACCAAATGATTGGATGCAGACTAAGATGTACATTGTAAAACAGAGTAAGCTCCAATAAATCAATCACTTTGCATTTTATCATCTAGTGTGTTAACGGTGTAGAGGTGTTGGAATGAAGCTTGGGGCTGAACGGAGTGACTTCTTGTCGTATAACTCCTCTTCCTTCAAGGGTCGGGTAGTCCGCGGCTGTTCAGGGAGTACGGTCTTGTTCAGTGGCTGCAGGAACGGTAGATAGGAATACTAGAGAGTTGAAAATAAAAGTTTGTTGATTGGCTTGGCTTCCTCTTGAGTAGAAGGAGGAAAATATACGACTGAGAGCTAACCGGAAGAGAGGCCTAACACCTTCTCGACCTTACATACACTACACTACGTATTTAGAGAAAAGGAAGGATTCACTTCGTTTGTTGTCTGCCTTCGTGGGACAACGGAGAGCTTCTGGGAAGGGGCTTGATGTCGCGAGGTGCTTTTGGTCCCACGACGCCAAGACTCCGGCGTTCAGGGGCCCCCTTATAGGACCACCCTAACGGGCTCGGTCAGGGGCACGTGCGTGGTTGAGTTCAACGGGAACCACCCTGACGGGACGGCGGGGTGAGGAGTGATTCCAGGGTCTCGAGTCATCCCGACGGGAGGCAGAGCTCCTGGAATGACCCCTCCGTTCCCGGGTACGGGACATCCTCCCCGACTTGTCGTTCGTCGTCCTCGGCGAACGGTTCCTCTGCGTACATCTCTCACGTTAGTACTATAGACTCCGTCGTTAGCAGCTTCTTCAGACAGGGGAGGTTGGAACGCTTCGGGGTAGTCCTCGGAGCGGTCCTCAACGTAGTTAGGGTCGGCGGCTTGAAAGTCATATAGCACCTCGACATCGTCGTCGACCCGCAGACGTTCGATGTTCCGAGCCTCGGCCATACTACGTTGAGAAGCGTTGCGGCGGGTACTCGTCAATGCTAGTTTGACCAGCACCTTAGGGGAAACAGATCGGAGGGGGCTCCCCTCGTCGTATTGGCGACAAGCGTGAGATACCACACCAGCGACCACCACGACAAGAGTGTCGGCGAGACTGCAGCCGGTCCACTCGAGGCAGTAGTTGGTAGCTAGTAGGAGCAATAGTACAGTTCCCACACCCACTGGTCCCAGGATTACGAACTCCACCAGATCGAAGGCGTTGACCGGGATGTACAGCAGTAGAGACAGGCGTAGTAGCACTAGCCAGCAGGTGGCTTCTCCCACCGCGTACAGGCGCATCCATGTGGCCTTGAGAGCGTCCCAGAAAGCGTACCAATAGCGTATGCTCGAATCTCTTGTACGGAGGAGGACTTCGAAGATGTAGTCGGAGAATGTCACCTTGCTGGCGATCCACCAACTCCGCAACATCCGTCCATAACGACCATACTTCTCTTCTCCTTTGAGTAGAACAATAGGAGGCACAGCAAATAGCGCGCTCCACACTCCATACGCGTAGGTAGCACCCCGAAGTTGACGAAGTTCGTTTGCCTGAAGTACGTCTCGGTATAACGACGCAGTCGCTCCAAATATCGCAGTTCAAGTTGATCACACGCCACACTTGGACCAAGAACTCCCAGGTAACGTTACGTAGAGGAGTCGTTAGGACCCAGACCGTTACAGCCCCTACGTACACGGGCCACAGCTCCCAGCGGGCGTACTCGTAGAAAACACTAGCGTGAGGCTCCATTTAGATGAGAGTACACTCGACAAATAAGAAACTGAGTACACCCAGGACGACCCTTCTCGACGTCATTCGACATCCATCCGTCTTAGTCGCCACCCATCCGTCAAGTCCAGTAGCTGGGAAAGGAGAACTCCGATTCCTCGTCCTTTTCGGGAGCCTCTCTTGCACCCAATATACAGTTATCACAGGAACCTCGAGAGAGAGACAGGGCCGGAGGTCCAGGTACCGACGGGCAGCCTTCCTGCTCATTTGGCAATTTGGCCCCGACTACAGACGCAACCCTCGGCGCCCTCTCTCCTCACCACCTCAGTATGGGCACCACGCGCGGAACGGCAATGCGCCGACTCAAGGCCGTCTGGAACGTGGGGTCTTCGGACTCCGACGGTTCTTGTTCAGATGACACTCCGGCCGACGAGCGCTTCTGGATCCTCATGCGAGACGTCCTGGCTGCAAACGCTAGCTCCATCGGCCTCAAGCTTCTGGACAACATAGCCGCCGCGATCTTGGACGACACGGGGAAGGCTTCAAACGCTCTGACGGGGCCGGTAGTTATCATGCCCAAGCCGCCTCGGCAACCGACTCGCGGGAAGCCGCTTCGGCACCCACGCTTCACGCAAGATGGTCGATTTCCGCTCAAGAGTGTCAGCACTGGCTCGACTAAGAAGAAGACGATCACGGAGAGTCCTCGTTCCGGCAAGAAGCGTCCGAGTCACCCGTGGTCTTCGTTCGCGTTACTATTCAAGCTATCGGACACGACTCTTTCTCCCGTGGTCGATGATCTGAAACGGGTTTATTACGAGGCGGCCGAGCTAGATCAGGAACCGTACCAGCTGGCGTATCCGTGGCCGGGCTCGCACTTGTGGTACAACCCGCAAGAGTACCCGCATGTGCACGCTTCTCACTGGCGCTTCTGGAACGAGAACCGTTCCAAGTTCTGGGATTGGCAGGCGAACGTCCCGTTGAGGACCTCCAACGCGCAGACCCAGCGGCGCAAGGCTAAGATGGCGGCAGTAGTCGCACGCGTCTAGTTCCTGAGCATTTGTATCGAGACCTGGGGCTACTTCGGCTTCCTTCGTCTATTCGAGAGCTGTGCGCACCGTCGTCGCCTTATGTGGATGGGAGGACAGCCTAGTCGGAACGCCCCAGACGCCAAGTCCTACAATGGCCCAGTCATCGACAACTTGTCTAAGCTGTACCGCGCGACTCAGGAGCGTACTCGCGAAAAGTGACGAGCGCTCTCAAGCCGTTCCGGATCGACGAGGGAGGTTTCACGACCATCCCGGAGTTGTTGGAGCATACCGGAGCCCTGGACCCTAATAGCTCGAAGCCCGACAGTCAGCTCACGGACCGGGCGTTGGCCCTCGTTCTGCTGGACATTAAGTCGAAGGAGGATCATGAACCTCATTGGGTAGGGGATCGTTCGAAGGGAGTCTGGTATGCGCTTAGTCACTGCTCGCGTCTTCAGAAGATGACGGCCAAGCTTTCGCGCGAGCGGGAGAAAGGAGCTCTTCGAACACCTAAGTTAACCCCCTTAGATGCGTCTGAAGCTGACTCGGCGGGATACGCGGCGTATGAGCGTACTGACGGCACTTACACGGCGATTTGGGAGGAAGCGAGTGAGGAAGAGTCGGCTTACGAGGAGGACGAAGCCGAGAGCGACTCTGAAGAACTCCATCCCGTTAAGAAGACGCTGCGCCTTTCTTCTAGTTCCGACGAGAGTTCGGAGGACGACGCACTTCCCAACAAGCGTCTACAGCTCTCTCACAAGTCTCAGAGGGCGAAAGAGCGCGCGAAGCGTTCCCGTTCCCCGTCTCGCAGTTCTACCTCCCTGAAGAAGCCTCGATTAAGTTCGTCGCGCAAGCGGTCACTTTCATCTTTACGCGCTAAAGGCAAACTCAAAGCGCGCGCTGCTTCGCCAGAACGTTCTGTTTCTCCCTTACGGTCACGATCGAAGTCCCCAGTGCGCAAGAAGTTTCGTCGGTCACGTTCGGAGGAGCGTCCTGCGTCTCGGTCGAAGTCTCCGACGAAGTCCTCAGCCACCAAGGCGAGTAGGGAGTCCCGGCGGGACAAAGCAAGATCACCTTCGCACGCGAAGGGGAGTAAAGTAACTTCCGACAAACCGACCGACGGCAAAACGCCGACTCCTCCGTCAGCTCCAGCGTCGCGGGACGGCACGCGTAAGCGGTCGCGTTCGGTGTCTTCCTTGAAAAAGGCAGTGCCCCCTAAGGAACGCTCGGCCTCGCGGTCCCCGTCAGCACCTCGGAAGTCGAGGTCGCCGGGTGAGCATTCTGCTCCTAGTTCGCCGGCTAAAAGGTCCGACAAAACAGCCTAACGAGAGGCCGTCGAGAAGTTAGTGATTCGTACCATTCCAGAGCCGTTCCTCACTGGATGAGAGTAAGAGTACTGGCATCGTCTTCCTTTTTAAGTTTCTTTTTGTTTTTCACCACGATTCGTCCCCACTTGTTGTTTTCGTTTTTCCTCTTGAGATCGCGGTAAAATTGTTTTTCTTTTTGGTATGTAGGAGATCAGCCACTTGTGAAGTAGAATCCAAAAATATACAAAGTCGTACGAAGTGTTCTTCAGGACACTTTCGAGGGAGGCGGGGTCGTGAGCTTACTCTGGCTCATTGGATCGACCCGTCACGATTCTCTCTCTCTAGAAGAGTAGCTCTTCTTCGTCAACGGCGGCGTTAGCGTCTTCCAACCGCGCGCTGCGACGTAGTTCTGGTAGGTCTCCCTCCCGACGACGGGTTTCTTCGAACGCCTTGATCAGAGCAGCGTAGGTGGGCAATAGTGTGGTTCGTGGTCTCCAAAGAGTCTCGTAGGTAGCCAACAACACCAGGAACTGCTCTTCACGGTTCTTTTTGCGTCGGGCGATTATGTCGATCACAGAGCAAGGAACTCCGGTCAGGGCCGTCTCTTCCCCTCCAATCAGGAGTCTCTCTACGAAGCTAGTAGAGGGGAGGTCCTCTTTTGTTAGAGGTCCGTCGTCTACACCCGGACTCGACTGGACTCCCTCGGGTACTTCAGAAGGGAACGGTCGGCTCCACCGCCCTTGGAAACGTTTCAACCTATTGACGTTAATGGTCACGACCCGGTTGGGGTGAGAAGGGATGGCTACTCGATAGGAGTTTTCTCCCACGATCCTGACCACACGGTACGGACCATGCCACGCGAAAGCGAGCTTCTTCGTGGTCTTTTCCCCGCGACGAGCTCGGAAGTACTGGTAGACCCACACCATGTCTCCCTCCTTGAACTTAATCGGTACTTGGGTGCTCAGTCGCTGCTCGTGTCTGCCCTGGGCCTTCAAGAGTTGGCGCTCTACTAATCGTCTCGTATCCCGTAGAGATAAGAATAGCTTTCGTCTGTAGCTAGCGACTTCGTTACTCTTCCATCCGTTGTTCGTGTTGAGAAACGCGAGGTCCAGAGGTAACACCGGGTCCCGGCCATACAGCTGAAGAATGGTGAGTCCTTAAGGGCCTCGTGATACGAGGAACGGTATGCGAACAGTACTCGGGGAAGATATAAGTCCCAGTCGTTTTGAGCTTCGTTGACATACATCTTAAGCATCCCGATCAGCGTGCCGTTGAAGCGTTCGACTAGCCCCTGAGTCTGAGGGTGGTAAGCAGCTCCAAACAACTTCTTGATCCCGAGTGTTTCGTAGAAGGATCGTGCCAGGTTCGAGATGAAGTTGGATCCTTGGTCGCTCAGTCGTTTCTCGGGGACTCCGTGCCGCGAGATCACTTCGTTCACCATAACTTCCACGAACGTTACAGTGTCCAAGCGGGCCACTGGGAACGCTTCGACCCATCGAGTGAAATAGTCGGCGAAGACGAGTATGAACTTGTTGCCTCGAGGAGTAGCCACTAAGGGACCTGTGGTGAAGTGCTTTTTCAGAAATAAGAGAATGGGCCTGACGCTGGGTCACTATCCCGAATCAGTGACAATTTCAAGTGATTAGAGAGGATTTGGGTTGGCTGGCACGGATGCAAGTTGCCTGTGGTGGATTAGCCATGGCGAGCAGCACCCCGTATGGAATGACGATGGATCTGATATGAGCGATGTACGAGAAGGCAAGATCCACCAAGACTTACCTCGGATCCACCCTTACCTGGATTCACTAAGATGGATATGGGATATACTATACAAGAGTGGATCGAGTGTGGATCCTATGAAGGAAGGATGGTCGGTGCCCTCTGACGGTGGATCTAGTAGCCACGGCTAATGAAGAGTCAAGATCCACCGCGAGGTACCCCGGATCCCATATTTCTGAGTTCGTATCCAAGGAGGATGGATCCCGCCTTGAGGGACCTGGATCCAGGGTATAGGGATGAGGGATACAGTGGATCTCGAACTTTCGTAGGACAACGGAGATCACAGACGGTTGCGAGATGATGTTGGATGATTGGAGAGTTCGGATCCACGGCGAGTGTACCATTACAGTGAGGTGGATCCAAGCGACCTGGATCCGGATGAGTGTACCCATAATAGGGTGACCATGATGATTACGTCATATATCCGGTGGATCTGAAGATAACACAGCTGGGATGATGGGTCAAGGGAAGAAGGGACATGCAGCCGAGCCTGGTAAGGGATTTAGCAGATGAAAGACATAGAAGGTAGAAACCCAGGCAGGTATAGGCTTAAATATCAATACAGTCCTCAATTTGCACAGTATCACGCAAGTGCCTTCCTGCCCTCAAGAACCGGAACTACATTGGCCGTACGAGCTCCGAGAAGGTTGGGAATTGCGAATCTAGTGTTGGTAGTGATAACTGGATAATACATTGGCCAGATCCTACAACCTAGTGAGCTTTTCCTTTACTCGTGCAGATCCGACAGGCTAACCGAATTTACTACTTGGTCGGTTACACCCTAGGGGCTCTCAACTTTCAAGATCCCGTCACAGGAGGCGGCAAGTACGACTTAAAGGACAACACAAAGGCAAGGGAACACACCCGCAAGGCAACCCTACGGCCAGATCCACGATCTAGGCCCCGGATCCATAAGCTCGAATATTCGCTTAGGATACGGAGCCATCCACGGACGCAGAGTGAAGATTTTCCACTGCTGCTCCACCCCATCCCCACGTCTCGCCAAGACGCTCAAGCTTCACCACTTGAACTCTTCGGACGTTACCGAGAGAGCAAGATCCCGCCCTACCGACGGGTACACAATGTGAGGAAAGTTCAGCAGAACACGGATCATCGGGGGACCCCCTCCGTTAGTCGGTGTCTGGGTGCAGTTGGTAAGTTGGATCCGGCAATCTCGCAGATTTTGCTGATCCCGCTACACCACAATGGTGCGCGTGCCCGGATCTTTTGGTGACTCGGGATTTCACCGTGAGTCCCAAGAAGATGCTCAAGTGAAGATTGAGCCAGGGGAAGAGGCGTCGTCGGAAGTCGGATCAACGAAGACGCTGCTGAATGAAACAAGATCCGCGGATCGATGGAGTTTTAAGAGGAACTCTGTCGACGGAAGAGAGGTGGATCCGGATCCGGATCTAGAAGAGAAACCTCTCTATCCTCCCCAGGTCCCCTCGGGGACCCCTGCGGATCTTGACGCAAGTCAAGATCCGCTAACAAAACAAGGGAAAGTGAAGGCGAAACGGTATGCATTTGCAGATTCACCGGTTAAGCCAACATCGTACCTAAACCCAAGCCCGCTAGTCGAAGAAACAGAAAGAAGACGAAAACGAGTAAGACTACGCGGAAGAAGATGCAAGCTCCAGAGTCGGAAGAAGACCAAGCTGGATCCAGGTCAAGCTGGTCCGACAAGGATCTCGAGTTTGTGTATCGCCACCAAGCTTTACGCGACTTCCTGCATCAAGATCCTGTCATGCAGATCCTAAATCCACGACAGATCGAAGATCCAAGGGAACCGGTGAGAGCACCAACGAAAACGGCGAACAAGTTGGTGGCAGTCAAGAATCTATTACGTTTGCTTACGGAGTCAGGCATCGTAGCTGGTGTGTTCGACGCAGAGGATATCTTCGGGCTAGATCTGGATCTCATAGCATCCGCGACGCGGGACCTCTTTGCCAGAGTTAAGTCCATCACCGGAGAAAGGTCGCGCACTATGGATCCAGTGTCATCGCCGAGGATCAGCCAAGCTGCGTCCTCGAACTACGAATCCGCCGCTGAGGATGAGTCAGACACGTCGTCAGAACCACGACGCATGACTTTAGGACCCTCCGGGGCATCCATGCTGGAAGCGTGGGCGAGGGTCCGAAGACAGGAAGCCCCTGTGAACGTGAAGGCTCGGGATCCAGTAGGCCCCTACGCGTGATCTGACACAATCCATCCAGGATCGAGCCAGATCCGGCAAGAAGCCAGTGGGATAATCGTCAGATCAGGCTCGAGGTAATCGCCTCACGGACCTTGTCTCGCCAGTGGACCAGACGGCCACAGGCTCTTCCGACACTTCCTCGGGCACCCGGCAGCGGCACTTCGAAGCTGCGATGAGTCGTTTCCTGGCCGAATAGGGTATGAGAGCGCCCGTGCCACAAGTGCAAGTGCTCCACGAACATGGAGCACGAGACGTGGAAATGGAGTCAGTGGAGGGAGACAACTTCCATGATGAGTTCGACCCAGATGATCTGGATGGCCCATCTACTTCGTCAGCAGTGGTAGCAACAGCCACAGCCGGGGCAGGTGGATCGTCCATGATCCAGAGGGTACGGATCTCAGCCATATCGGATCTGAAGGAGTTCACGGGCAAGGATCAAGACGAGGACCGAGCGAGGACATGGATCAGCAAAGTCAAGTCGGCCCTCATGAGAGATCAAGCGTCGGATGCTGAGAAGTGTTTGACCTTTGCGGATCTGCTAGCGGGGCCAGCCAGGAACTGGTATCGGCAGCTGGGCAGATCCACCAGGAACAAGTGGCCAGATTTGCTGCGCAGCTTCCAGACCCAGTACTGTGGATTGGGAGTGTCGGTGGCACGACAATACTACCATGCTCGCCGCAGATCGGATGAATCCCCGTTGGAATACCTACATCGACTAAATGTGGCCGGTCTACGGGCCAAGTTGAAGATCAAGGATGGGGGATCCAAGGTACTGCGGGAACATGTGGATCACTTCATCGAGACGTTGGGAGATGTGGATCTGGCCGACAGGCTGACCCTGTTACGTCTTTTTAGACGCAGATGAGCTTGAGGAAGTGCTGCGGGCGGTGGATCGCGCGAAACACCGCCAGAAGAAGGCGGCGGTCGGATCCGGCAAGTATCGCCAAAAGGCTCCGACGCCCACGGCCCCAGCTCGACGTGTCCACCAAGTCACGGCGCCTGACTCAGGAACTGAGTCAGGATCCGACGGTTCGGACTCCGACCCTGAAGATTACCGTCGAGTCTGTCTCACTGCGTCCAACGATCGAACGGCGAAGACCGGAGACAACTCTCGACCGAGGGATACCGTGGGATGTACAGATCCCGAGATCTCATGGACGGGACAGCCCAGGTCAGGTGTTCGCAGTGCGGATCCCGGAAGCACACTGAATCTGGATGCTGGAAACATCTGGTCTGTGAGAAGTGTGGCAAGAAAGGTCATCCCGGAGATCATTGCTTCTACGTGTGTCGCGGGTGTAACGAGATTCACGACGTCGACAAGTGTCCGATGGAAGAATTCTACAACCAGATCCGCCAATGGTTTGATCCAGTCAAGCACAGAGGGATGTTGCCAGAAGTGGCCGAGAAGATGTTAAACTAGGACGCTCGCCGGGTTTGAATCCGGTACGAGCCGGGCGTTCTAGGTATTGCATTTATGCATTTGTGAACAAGACATCGCTAGATCCAGGTAGCAGGACCCTAGATCCAGTCGATAATACACGTGATCTACATGAAGTGTCAGTTGCCAAGGTCTCTAGTTTGCGCCAAGTGGATGAGTTTTCCAGATCCGAAGTCTCTTCAACCCTGGATCTACACAGAGGAGAGGCACGTGGTTATTGGGAGAAGCGCCAACATGGTCGATGGTTTGAGCCTACCAAGGGTGAAGTCACTGCAGATCCACCTAAGGTCTGTCTGGTCACTGGATCCTATGGATCTGAGGATGTTGGATCCATGGATCTGCTAACAGGAGAGTCCCGTGGGTACTGGAAGTACCATGCCCCGGGAAAGTGGTTCAGACAAGCCAAGGTAGGGGGCAAGATCAACAATGAAAAAGCAATCCTACTCCTAGATAGTGGTGCCGAGGTGTCTATACTAAATACCGCCTTTGCTCGTAAGGTTGGGTGCCAAGTGGATGGGAGTCGGATCCAAGATTGTGTTGGGATTGGTGAAGGCGTGTACCGTACGAACGGGAGAACGCGGATCAAGATCACGCTGGCAGGTTGTTTGGTGTATTGGTTTGACATTTGGGTCGGGGATCTCGCTGGTCAAGACGTCATCCTTGGGATGGATTTCATGGTGCCGGCCGGAGTGAGATTGGATCTGGCGGATGGGACACTTTGTTTCCCTGACGAGATGCGGATCCAGCTCAGCGGACGGCGGCCGTTGTATGGAGCGAAGATGAGGATCATAAGGGCGGATAAGACTACCTGGATCGAGCCCGGGGAAACTTGGGAGCTGCCAGACCAGTTAAAGTGGGTGGAACATGAAAGACTGTGGGTCACTCGGGGCGAGAAATGGGTACCTACCGTAATCCAAGGACCAGGTCGATCGCAATACCTCCAGGTCACGAACGTCAGCGACAAGAGATTATTACTGGACCATTATGAGGAGATCGGACGATGGTTGGCGAAGGACGGTATCCCTAGACGACCTGGATATGTGTCAGTGGGATCCCGCCGCTACAAAGAATGGCAGAATCTGGTGTACGAGGCGACTACCGAGATCGAATCTCTCGCAGAGGTGGAGCTCCCAGCGGGGCCAACTGGCCCCTTGGTGGATCGGCCTTCATACCCAACTCCGCGAAAGATCCTGCAGAGGGATCATCGGATTGAGGTCCAAGCGATGGAGGTTGGATCCAATACCGGGGATGATCCCCAGAGCCGGTCCCTAGATAACGCAGGGTCGGTGGATGAAGGATTGCAGAGGGCTAAAGCCGAACAGCCGGATCCCGCTGATCCACAAGTGGACCCAAGCTTTCCATTCGATAAAGTGCCTGGATCCTTATCGAGAGTGGCAACACTAGTCAAGCCAGAACCGTCGGGCTTAAACTCGTTAGAGGACCGACTAGATCCAACTGGTGGCTTCCCTGATACCAGGGTACCTGAACCCCCGAAGATAGAAGGACTGCCAGGCGAGAGAGGGCCGCGGTGTTTGGATCCAATGATGGATCCTACGAAGACGGAAGATGAGCAAGTCTGCTACCGTGAAGGCGTGGATCTACACGCCGAGGATCTGGGAGAAGGCATGGCGGTAATCCCGGAGGTGCCACTGACCACAGAGGAGGTCACGATTGACGATATCCAAGTGGATCCAGGGGCAAACGAGCCCGCGGAAGTGGATCGGTTACGTCAGAAAATCTGGGAAAGCCGACATCTGCTGATTGGTAAAGGTAATGCATTACCGCCCGCCGCCCGCGGAGTCAAATGTGACATCGATGTCGGCGACGCGAAACCGATCGCTCAAAGGTTGCGGAAGGTGGCGCCTCAGTTCCGAGAAAAACTATCAGATCTGATTAAGGGCCTGCTGCAAGCCAAGATCATCAGTTTCTCGACATCCCCGTGGGCATTTCCGGTGGTAATCATCATCAAGAAGAACGAAGTGGATATACGTCTGTGCATTGATTACCGGTTAGTTAACGGCCTGACTCGATTGATGGTGTATCCGATGCCTCTAATCAATGAGCTGTTGGGAGATTTGGATAAAGTACTCTGGTACTGTTCTCTAGACATGACCAGTGGGTTCTGGGTGGTGACTATGACGGATCGAGCTCGCGCAATATCCGCTTTCATCACACCGTTTGGCCTGGTCGAGTGGAACCGGATGGCCGTTTGGGATTGAAGAACGCACCCCAGATCTACCAAACGCCTGATCGATAGCACCCTCTATGGATTCACTCGGAATACCGGAGACCCGAAAAGGGGTGGATCCCAAGGGAGGATCATACGGGAGTGGGATCCATTCCGAAGCAGGGAGAGCCAGGGGGATCCGGGGGAACCCCGTCCTGTGGTTAGTGACGCAGATCTTACATCCGACGAACTTTCTAATCCCGGGCGGAATCGTGGGGATCAGTTGGTGCGAAAAGAG
>NW_003307455.1:0-14123 GCF_000142945.1 Phytophthora infestans T30-4
GATGTAGCGGTGGATCCGGACTTGGATCCGGGACCAGACTTCGAGGGGGAGGCGGAAGTCTTGGACGTGGATGTGGATCCCGCCTTGGACGCAGAGGTGGATCCCACCTGCGAAGCCGTTTTAGAGGCCGAAATCGTTTTGGGCTTGGCTTTTGGGGAGGCTCGGGCATGCTTATGGGGACGGGAGGAGCCGGTGCTAGGAGCGGGAGATGCACTACGCGGGCGTTTCGCAGCCGACGGATCCGCCCCACTTACAGACGGAAAAGGAGAAGAGACGCTGGCAGCATGAGAGGGTCCCGACAAGGGAGGAAGGGGATCCGAAACAGCAGCTGTCACCAGCGCCAGTCGTCGACGTGCCAAATCCCGCTCCGATAAGCCACGATTCGCGCTTCAGGACCAGCTGTTGCTACTGAGCTTGAGCTGCGGCGAGTTGATCCTGGAGTTTCGCTGCGGTTGCATCGGCATCCTTCAATTTGTCACCTGGATTGACATAACAAGTGAATATGGAGTTGTGGTGAAGTGCTTTCTCAGAAATAAGAGAATGGGCCTGACGCGGGGTCACTATTCCGAATCAGTGACAATTTCAAGTGATTAGAGAGGATTTGGGTTGGCGGCACGGATGCAAGTTGCCGGTGGTGGATTAGCCATGACGAGCAGCACCCCGTATGAAGTGACGATGGATCTGGTTTGAGCGATGTACGAGAAGGCAAGATCCACCAAGACTTACCTCGGATCCACCCTTACCTGGATTCACTTAGATGGATATGGGATATACTATACAAGCGTGGATCGGGAGTGGATCTTATGAAGGAAGAATGGTCGGTGCCCTCTGAAGATGGATCTAGTAGCCACGGCTAATGAAGAGTCAAGATCCACCGCGAGGTACCCCGGATCCCATACTTCCGAGTTCGGATCCAAGGAGAGAGGATCCCGCATAGAGGGGCCTGGATCCAGGGTACAGGGATGATGGATGCAGTGGATCTCGAACTTTCGTGGGACAATGGAGATCACAGACGGTTGCGAGATGATGTCGAATGATTGGAGAGCTCAGATCCACGACGAGTGTACACTTACAGTGGAGTGGATCCAAGCGACCTGGATCCGGATGAGTGTACCTATAAAAGGATGACCATAGTGATTACGCCATGGATCCGGTGGATCTGAAGATAATACAGCTGGGATGATAGGTCAAGGGAAGAAGGGACATGCAGCCGGGCCTGGTAAGGGATTTAACAAGTGAAAGACGTAGAAGGTAGAAATCCAGGCAGGTATAGGCTTAAGTATCAATACAGACCTCAATTTGCACAGTAACGCGCAAGTGCCTTCCTCCCCTCAAGAATCGGAACTCCATTGGCCGTACGAGCTAGAAGAAGGCTGGGAATAGCAAATCTAGTGTTGGTAGGGATAACTGGATAATACATTGGCCAGATCCTACAACCTAGTGAGCTTTCCTATACACGTGCAGATCCGACAGGTTGACCGAATTTACTACTTGGTCGGTCATACCCCAGAGGCTCTCAACTCTCAAGATCCCGTCACAGGAGGCGGCAAGTACGACGCAAAAGAAACGCAAAGGCAAGGGAACACACCCGCAAGGCAACCCTACGGCCAGATCCACGATCTAGGCCCCGGACCCATAAGCTCGAATATTCGCTTAGGATTCGGAACTATCCACGGACGCAGAGTGAAGATTTTCCACTGCTGCTCCACCCCATCCCCACGTCTCGCCAAGACACTCAAGCTTCACCACTTGAACTTTTCGGAAGTTTCCGAGAGAGCAAGATCCCGCCCTACCGACGGGTACACAAGGTGAGGAAAGTTCAGCAGAACACGGATCATCGGGGGACCCCCTCCGTTAGTCGGTGTCTGGGAGCAGTTGGTAAGTTGGATCCAGCAATCTCGCAGATTTTGCTGATCCCGCTACACCACATCAGCGACCACGAGCCAGGGCAGATTCGAACAGTAGATGAGATACGTGATAGGTAAGATTCCTCCACTCGAGGAGATCCTACGGGGAACGCCTCCCCCGTGTCTTTTAGCGTAACAGTGTTCTCATCCAAGTCTACCACGGCTCTGAAGTCTTTGAGTGCGTTGGTGCTAGGATGGCGTCGACGTGCAGCTTATGTACGGCGGCAAACGGTATTCTCCTCTCGACGGATCCCAACGTCACGAGCAAGTAGATGACCCCTTCTATAACGAGCGTAGATCCGGACACATCGTTCAGACTACCAGGAGAGGGGGTTAGCTAAGCCGAGACGCTTCAGTACACGCCGGTGTACTAGACACGCCACGGCCCCAGAGTCAATGAGAAGTTCGGCCGGGAGGTTCTCGATAACCCCCCACGATAGAGTTCCACGCCTCCCACTGATCCGATCACCCGCTTGCCGAGGGGGACGATTCCGTTTTCCTCTTCAGCTGACCAGCTCCTTGCAGCACTCGGTACTTCCACAAGGCCCGGCTTGGGGGGCGTCGGCGACGACGTTCACATAGCCGTATAATCCGTTCTCCGTATCTCGGGAGGAACGGTTCGAACCGAGGGCTTCAGTACGGCCATTAAACAGGGAGGAACAGTCGAATTGACTTGCTTCAGTTTAGGAAAGAGCTTAGGATCAGAGCTCTTCCAACGACAGAGCCGGCAAGGTGAACTCCTCTCGAGAATCTTTTAAGCGTATTTGGTCTGCCTTCTTCTCGTAGAGGTCCGAGATCTTCTTAGTTAGTAACTCCTTCAACCGCGAATCGGAGGGAGCAACGAGATGCTCAAGTAGTTCTTCGGTCCTGGTAAGGAGGTCTTGGAGATCAGTAGGGGGGGGTCGTCTTTCGTCTCTTCTTTTCGCGATCCTTCACCAACACATCCTTCACACCAGCTGCCTCGGCTGGAAGCTTCCGTCTTTACGAGGATGTATACTGCTCGCCTCACCACGGCACGTCAAGGGTCTGGTCCGGTTCCTCGAAAGACCAGCAAATCGTACTCGGCTCGGCTGAGGTCAGAGGGCCTCTCTGTAGATTCTTCCAGGGCCAGCGCGATATTATCTTCCCCTACGGAGGGGTCTACGGGACACACTTCTCCCGGCTGAGGAGGTATCTTCAACTCCGGGAAGTGTACAATCGTTTTTGGCACATCCTGCCACGAGATCCTCTTCGTTGAAGTCCCGCCTCCTTCATCTCGGTAATCCAAGTCGTTCGAAGTCACTGAGTTGATCAGGACCGGCGACTCCTCTTTGACGTTACGGTTGGCGCACTTCGCTTCACCGGACGAGGCCAGCGTCTTTTGGAACCATTCCAGCCAGTACTCCGATGAAGACAGTCGACCGGGGGAAGAAGCTCGGGTCCTCGCTAGTTTTTCTTCAGGTATGTCGAGCAGGACACTCAATTCGGCAAGAGATAATTCCTTCGACTGCTCCGCGTTTTCGATCAACCGGTGCTTCGGTTCTACCTCATCAAGAGGGAACAGTCGGTCTTCGAGTTCTTTGTCGTACTCATCCTTCTCTTCGGCCAACTCAGATGGTCCACCGTCTTCTAAAGCGTCCAGTTCTTCCTCAGAGAACACTCTCGCGAATGAAGGCTCCTTCTCGGGTTCATCTGTTATAGACTTAGGACGGGCGACATCCTCAGAGTTTCCTCCGGAGGAGTCATTTCTTCCGGGAGGGGTCACGTCTTCCTCCCTCTCTCGTAATTCTACCTTCGAGACTGGGACACTTGCTTCCGTAGTTTCACACTCTTCTCGGGGTGGTCTTTCGAGTACCTCTGTCACGTCTTGGGGTAACTCATTTTGTAGCAGGTGGTCTTGAGACTCACCCTTCTCCTCATCTAGTACACTCGAAATTACACTCTCGTGGTTGTTTGGCGTCGTCGGGTAATCTCGTTCCGCCGAGGACGCCCGAGGTCGCAGCTCCTCCGCTTCCCCTTCCTTGATTAGTTCTTCTCTCACTGTTTCGCTTTTGCTTTCTTGGTCTTCTCTCATAAGCACTCCTTGGTTCGCACTCCAGCGCTTGTCAATGTTCGCGGCTATCGAGGGACCGTCCCTTACGGGTCCCGAGCCTTCCTTCGTCATAAACGCTTCTTATTCCATCCTCCAGCTGCCGACTGCCTTAGGGGCCGTCGACGCACCGTTCCATACGGGCTCAGTACCTTCGTCATTCACAAGCGGTAGTTGTTCCTCAGTCCTCGTCATATACTCTTCAGTCATAGTCGTTTCACTTTCTCCCAGCAAGGCGGAACTCATAACACCCACAACAGGACACACTTCATACCTCTCGGTCGACTCTTCCGCGGGGTTCAAAGTGCTCCCGTTTGTGTCGATTCATAGACAGGAGGAAGGAGCGACACTCCCTTTCCCTCCCGCTCGTCCCCATCACTGCTGGTTAGGCGTTTGCCCTAGGACGGGTACAGTCGCCGTCACGGCCGGAACACCGAGTCTCTTCAGCGACGTCTTTAGAGGACACTCAGCAAGCATGTGACCCGATTCATCACACAAGAAGCACTTGCGACCGTTCCTCGGCTGGGTATTTCGGAATCCGCTAGGAGGGTCAGGTCACGCTCACACTCAGCACCGATGTGGCCCACTTCCTTACAGTGAGGACAGGTGGCTTTGCCGCGACGACAGTGATATTCGAATACACCCCAGTGTGTGACATCGACCACACACGAGAAGGCCATCTTGAGTACGCAAGTCAGGGCCTACGCGAACACCCCTTATAGGCGTAATAGGAAGCGTTCCAGTAGGTTGATATGGCGGGGAAGTGCTCGGCTCGGGAGGAGAGTTCGCGGCAGCTACATTCATCACCGGAGTAGCAGCGGCGGCAGCTACATTCATCACCGGAGTAGCAGCGGCGGCAGCCATGGGACGCTTTAACAACGGCTGCTGTCGTTGAAGTTGCTGCTGCTGTTGAGCGAGTAGATTTTGCTCCTAATGCATCATGCGCATCATGCGTTTGAGACAGCGTTCTCGTGGAAAGCCCTAGGGGACGGAACATTCTCGAACTCGGAGTCATCTTCGACGGGGCGATGCATATTCTTAAGGAGCAACATGGCCACAGACGCAGGGATGGAATCAATCATGGTCGTGGTAAGAGCGTTTCTCCAATCTCGGTTCCGGAGTCCCGACAAGAAGTACTGGTAACGCATTTGAGGATCGTCGCAGAGGCTCGAAATCATGTCACCCCACACTTCGGCGGACATTCCCCGAGGTCGCTTAGTGTTCATAAGGTTCTCGATCAGTTGCAACGGGGTTTGACTGATGAACTGGTTGTGAAACCGAGTTCTCACGGTCCAAAGCTGTTGATGCGAGAGTACATCCACCAGACTTCGCCGACCTTGCCCTTCAAGCACTCCCGGAAATCACTGAGTCGTAGGGATTCGTCCAGTCCGATAGTTGCACTTTCGAAGGCCTCCCAGATTGATCGAGCATTTCCACAGACGCTCCTTCCGAGTAGAACGGTTAAAGCATATGGATAGCGTTCCGGATGCTAGTAGGCATACCGTAGTGGCCACTAATCGTCGAAGATGTGTTACCACACGTTGGTGAAGCGTAGTAGGTGTTAATTTCATAGCCACCGTACGCGAGACCCGGTTGAGTTCCGACAGAGGCCGTTGACCCTCCGTTTCCTCGGGAAGCTCCGGTCGCTCCAGTAGGGCCGGTCCCGTACGCGGTCCCACCGGTAGTCGAAGCTCGAGACCCCGAAGCCTGAGTAGGGACTCGAGCGGTAGGAGCTAAGGCTTGGGTGGGAACACTCTGAGGTGCGAAAACCGTTATCGATGGAGCGTTCTCTACTCCCCTTGCATGTCACTAGCAGGCCGCAGACTCAAAGGAGGAACGTTAGTGGCTCCCGGAGGAACACTCGCAGGGGAAGCAATTCCGCTGTTCTCAGGGACAGTCGGTAGAGAGAAGAACGGGTTGAAATCTTGCCCGTACGCCGTAGTCGGGGTTCGGATAGTGAAACATTGGTAGGACGGGATCGCAGTCCTCACCCGAGTAGTTAGTGGAGGAGCCCCGAAGTGACCATTCCCATTGGTTCTCTTCATAGACGCCGCTATCTCAGGGGGAACCACAGATCTCAACCAGTTGAGAGAGTTGAGCCAGCCTTGCATTGGACCGCCTCCGCCGTCCAGGGTTAACATCGGGCCCAATTGTTCCGTAGTGAGGGTCGCGAGGACCCCGGAGCCCGAAGCGTCCGCGGGTGGCTCGATACTAGTACTCGATCTTTTCCCTCCAAGGCGGTTGGCGGCTTGGTCCACGATGTTTTGTACGTTTTGGAGGCCTTGTGTAGTTGACAGACGGGGTCGCGTCCTCGAAGGTAAACTCCAAGTCTGACCTTCCCCATCTCTGAAGGTGTCGCCCATGTCTTCTCCGGTGTTCGCAGGTGCCATCTCGTCCGTGTGGTAGCTTCCTTCTTACGTCTTCAGCGAGTCTTCACTTGAACCGAGACCTTCTCCAGCAAGCAGACTACCCTACTTCGCCACCAGATGTCGTATAGCTCCTCCTTTAAGGGTCGGGTAGTCCGTGGCTATTCAGGGAGTACGGTCTCGTTCAGTGGTCGGAACAGTAGACAGGAACACTTAAAATGAATAAAAGTTGTTTATTGACTTGGCTTTCATTTGAGTAGAAGGAGGGGAATATAAGACTGAGCGCTAACCAGAAGAGAGGTGTGGTGTAGTGATTTCTCCGTGGTTGCGGATTATCACCCGTCGACAAAGACGTGACACCGCCCAAGTTGTTCAAGCGACGAACCCTCGGCCGGGTGATGTACGGAGACGCCAAGGTGCAAGGGACTCGACGGCGTCACCTCCGAGTTTTCAACAAATATCGGATACGGCCCTATGTCACTGAATCCAGGCTGTCCTTATTATTAATAATGGACTGGCCGGATTCGCTTTCAGCGGACCATCTACGGTACGAACCCTCAGTGGCGGTTGGGATGAGTTCGCGGAATACTCAGCGACCTTTGGAAGTCACGTTCACCGTCTGGGACAGGGCGCGGACCGTTAAAGATGCTCATGCGACAGTGCAGACGACGCTTGGCATGCAAGAAGATCCATAACGGATCATTGTTCACTTGATATTTGTATACTTGATTAGGACTTCTTATTAGGAATAGACCCGAAAGGGTAAGCTTAAATACAGAACAGAATTTCCACTCAAGCACACAGAGCGACGTCCGGCTTCAAGGTAAGCGTCAGGTCAAGCTTGTTTGAGTGTGTTATGCCTGTCGGTGAACTCGAAGCTCTGTAGCGAGGGTTCATCCGGCAAGGCCAAGAGACTTTGTGTATTGGCCGATTATTATCGGGAGGTTTTACGTGACGGCTTATTGTTGCCTATTTGCACGACTGGGAGTGCTTGAATTGCCTCCCTTTTATTTCTTCCAGCCGAGTGCTGAACACTCGGTGATCTCGTAAAAGGCTTACCCGTGCCTGGTACCCTTCCGCTGTTGGGACCACGAGGATTCAAAACACCTGCTAGCTTTGCTCGTGCTAGTAGCGTGTTCTTATTTTACTGGTTGGCCTATATAAGTAGTTTACAAGGTCCAGTTTGTCCCGGTGCAAGGGCAGAACTGGGGTCTTCAGGTCCGCCCGAACGATCGTTTACTATCCTAGTAGACGTATTGTTGTGGGAACATCCTAACTACATCTGTAGCTAGAGTTCACGTGGGATTTCCAACGTTCTGCGACCCGGGAACAGATTGTGACCATTGTGAACTGTTTGTATGGCCTTCCAGTTTACGAGCTACCAAGATAAGAAGAACAAGAAATGAAAGCAAAAAACATGGCGAAAGGACAACCGACGGTACCAGTTACGCCTGCCAAGTCTGGCGGGGCTCGCAACGAGAGTTCAAGCCCGGATGCGCGCTTTGCAGCCGCCACCGAGCTTTCAGTGAGCTTCGACGACGAAGCGGACATCGGTCCTGACGCCCACGATTATGAAGATTACGAAGATAAGACGCCGGCTCCAGAGCCAGGCGCAGCGACGCCGGAGACGGCCACGCTATCATCGGGGCTGAGCGGGGCGACCAAGTCCCTTTCGAGGAACCTCGCCGACGAGCTCGATGATGTTGCGGGACCGGAACCGGCCTATGATGGTTATGACGATGGGACCGAGGGTTTTAAACCTTCGGTGGCGAGTGCAAAGCATTCAGCACTGCTGAAGGCACCTCGTTCACCTATCAACGGTGATACACCAGCCGCCAAGCGCGTTTTCGACCGCGTACAAGCGCTGATGCAGAATGATGAGTGGATGCAGCTGTTCAAGCCCATCCCCAAGAAAAAGGCCGACTGGCCTGCGCTTGCGCAGGAACTTCAATACCCAGTCAACTCGGTTTCGACTAGTCAAGTTGCCGAGGATTCAGTTTCGCTACTGTTGTCGCTGGGGTTCGAGAACGAGACGTACCCATCAACGATGTCGCTCCAGGATTGGAGTCCACATGAAGCCGGAGCTGCTCTCCAGAAATGGAAGAAGAAGCTTCGGAAGGCGTTTGGCGCTGTTGGCATCAATGCCGGAAAGCAGCCTGTGAGTCGACCGATGATTCAAGATGAAGATCCGTCTAAGATTCCACTGCCGCCGACGCCCCAACGACTCGTTCGTACTCCTCCGACCAAGCGTGGAGCTGAGCGTGGTGCCTTTGGCACTACCGAAGCTTCACCGTACTTTCAAGACTCGCACATGGTTACGCCACGTTCGGAGAGCCGTATGCAACGCATTTACGCAAGTAACGAGAGTTCGTTCGGTCGCCGAGGCGGTGCGCGAGCCCCCAAAGGTGGTGCCGGACGTCGTCAAGTCGACAGCGATGGTTCGTCCAGTGACGATGACATTTTGGTGTGTACATTCGACGAGGAAGATCCTCAACTCGAGTTGATGCGTCAGATGAATGAGCTAGCGACGCTGAGCGACGTAGACCCGACACCGAGGATTGGAATGGCTTCGCACCGACCGCTGGATCGCATCACGCCGTTCTCAGGCTCTCGCAACAAGAGCGAGAACTGTATGTAGTGGCTCCGTGGGTTCGTCTATGAAATGACTGGAACCCACACAGATGCCGATAAATGGTGCATTCCATTTGAGCTAAGTCTCCGGGACGGAGCCATTCATTGGTTCCGTCAACTTCCGAAAAGGACGAAGCGCAAGTGGAAGCTGTTGAGCGATGCGTTCATCCGCTACTACTGCTCGCAGTTCACGCAGACGGCACTGTCGCGTTACTACTCCGCCAAGCGGGAACGTAATGAACATCTGTGCGACTACATAAACAGGCTGAATGGCTACGCTTGGACCGCCCGTCTACACTTCGAGAAGAGTGGTCGCGACGCGAAAGAACACGTACAGCAGTTCCTGGCAACATGCGATGATGACAAGCTGGCGGAGAGTCTCTACCACGCTCGAGTCGCCGACATTCACGAGCTCGAAGAGATCATCGAAGATGTTCTCAAGGGCAAGGAGAGGATGGCCAAGCGTGACAGTGAGTACCGATACTCCAAGAGTCGTGATACGCGACGCGACGATGGATTCGCCCGCAACAACCGGCGTGATGACCGTCGCCGCGATGACAACCGCAACAAACCAAGAGTGACACTCATTGAAGCCACGGTGGACGACCTACTAGCTGAATTAGAAGGTCGTGAAGCTGCTCAGGGAGGCACCGAGTATTCAAACGAAGATCCGAACGCTTACGACGATGTCCAAGATGAGTACAACGACTTTCAGCCTGATAATACGGACGGTGATTTCTCATTGGACGAAAACGACCGATACCTCGCCGCTGCTAACGAAAATGAGCGCCGTGCAGCTGCTGAAGGCACCTACGCACGTTCAGACAACCGTCAACCACGTGGAAACATGCCTGATCGCGATAATGGCTTCAATCAAGATCGCCGAGGTGGTGACCGTGGGTTCAATCAGGACCAACGCGGTCGACGTGACTTCAACCGCGACAACCGACGCCCACAGTACGGACCATGCGCGGTGTGCGGTGGCATGAGTCACTCCGCCCACTACTGTAACAAGCGATGCAAGTTCTGCAAACAACTCCACGATGCTGGACAATGCGAACTTTTCCGCAACTTCCAAGACCTTGCCAAATTTGTGCGCACCAAAGGCACGAAGGAGGAACTCCCGCCAGAGCTCAAGGCCGTCGTTCAAGAACGTCATTTAAACTAGGCAGCCCGCCAACTACAACTGGGTTGGTCCCTATCGGGCTGCCACAGTTAACCGAGCCTTCAATGGAAGCAGAGTGTATCTTTGCTTTCATGGGGCAGAGTGAATGGTCTGATAAATACGTAACAAGTGTGAACGCGACGGAAAATGAAAAGGAGAGGAGTAGAATCCTCGGTGGAGGTGTTGGAGAAATAGTGGAGTGTGCTGATGCTGATGAGGGCACCAGCGAGGGTTCGCTCGGCTTGGTTTCGAGTGCAGCGCGAGACGAGCCCAAGGGTCACTCCAAGATGATGAAGTTGAACCCTGGCGAGAGACAGGGGTGGTGGTCGGCCAAGAAATTCGACCGACGGATCAGAATGAGAGCTCTGGTGCAAGGCGCTGTGAACGACCAGCGAACGAGGATTCTCCTCGACACAGGAGCGAACGTTAGTGTGATCACTGACGCCTTTGCTAAGAAGTTGCGACTCCGAGATGTACCCGATCACGGACGCCGCATTGACATTCAAGGAATTAACGAAGGCAAGGTGTCTACGACGCGACGAGCGTGCGTCAAGATTACGCTCGGATGGGAGATGGTGTACGAGTTTGAGATGTGGGTAATGGCGCATAGTGCAGGCGTCGACGTGGTACTCGGGACCGACTTTATGATCCCAGCCGGGATCCGGTTGGACCTGTTCCACGGCGCGGCGCAATTACCGCACGAAGTCCAAATCCCACTGATCAAGACCAAGAACATGATCGACAGCGAAGAATACGGCTCCCATGTTAACGCCGGGCCACCCGAGCGTTTGGACATTCAAGCGCACGAGTGGCGAGAATATCGACTAACGAAGCACCACGTCGGGCTGGAAGAACACGTAATGTGGGTTCGTCGAACGAACAAGCTAATCCCGTCAGTGACGTGGTTTCGACGTGGACGGCCTCAGAGCATTCGATTGACCAACGTGTCTGATCGAACTGTGTACCTACCAGCACACGACTCGATCGCGATGTGGATTCCAGATGGGGATTTGCCACGAGGTGACGGCTATGTGCGTCTGGAGTCCAAGAAGTACCAAGACTGGCAAGTGTTGGCCTACGAAGGTTGTAAAGACCGCGAGCTCTTTCAGCGTGAATGCGAAATCTACGAACAATGGCTTGCAACTCAGCCTTCAGCAGTTGATCGACCATACTACCCAGAACCCGGTGGGGTGCTAGCACGACCTCTAGAAGACTCGCTAGTGGATTCTAGTGATCGTCTGACATGCGCAGAGCGCTGGGCACTGATCCTGGAAGAGCGTGAACGAATAGAAGCCTGTCTGGCGTCTGGGGTGACAGCCGGGGATTTGGCCGACGGTCAGCCTTCCGCAGAACCTTTGGACACGTACACGACAACCCATGGCGGAGGCAATAACGCGAACGAAGCCTCGGTAGTGCGTACACACGAACTACTGAGACCGGGGAACGTGGTACATACGCCAACGAGTGTTAGTGTCCAGTCAGGGGTGACCACGGAAGCGACAAGCAACGGCACTGGATTGAATGGAGTCACCCGTTTTGACGAAGCTGTCCCGGCCTTGTGTGTCACCAAATCTGCGAACGATCCACCGGTGGTTGATCCAGAGGATACAGGCATCGCGCAGAAGGTGTTGAGTACGGCACCGAGTATTCATTGCAAGATTGGTGCGAATTCCGAAATGTCAAGACAGCGGCAGAACGAGGAGCGGAACAAAAGTCAACAACCCAATATGTCGGCTGCCCACGCATTCAATATTGCGAACGACGACTCGGCAGATGGCCCAGAGAGGAGAAACCAGGATGAGAAGGAGATGGACCAAGTACCGACTGTTGAAATCAAAGCGGATGCCAATGTTGAGTCAAGGGAAGAATCCGTAGCGGCGTTGGACGGAACATACATCTCGGTTGCTCGAGTTTTAACAACCGAGGGAAATGAAGCAACGGAGGATACGAGAAATGATTTCTACGAACACCCAGCTAACAACATTGGCTTGGACGACTACGCGAAGGAGCTGGCATTCCTGCCGGACCTGACCGAAGAGATTAACACGACAATTGACTACACTGCGCTTAATGTTGCTGATCCTGAGCTGTCGACTGAACGCCGAGAACGTCTAGTCGCGACGCTAAAGAACCACGAGCACATCCTGATTGCTAGTGGTAACGCACTGCCGCCGCCAGCCTACGGTGCGGTATGCGATATCGACACACAGGGGCACGCCCCAATCAAACAGCGTGCCCGACGCGTGCCGCTGCGATTTCTCGGCAAGCTGTACGAGCTGCTGCGCGCTTTATTGCGTGCAGGACTGATCGTCTTTTCAGACAGTCCATGGGCATCGCCGATCGTGATTGTGATGAAAAAGAACGGGCTGGACATCCGGCTCTGCATTGATTACAAGATGGTGAATGCTATCACCGCGATCATGGAATATGCAATGCCGCTAGTCGACGACCTGTTAACAGATCTCGAGCGCTACCTATGGTTCTGCTCGCTGGATGCAGCAAGCGGCTTCTGGGCGGTCATGATGACCTTACGAGCGCGTAAAGTATCGGCGTTCGTCTGCGCACTCGGACATTTCGAGTGGTTACGCATGCCCTTCGGGCTAAAGAACGCGCCGATGATCTATCAGCGTATGATTGACAACGCACTCTGGGGGTTCGTTCAGCCTAAAGAAGGTTGGTTTGAATACTCGGAGAGGATGCGTTTAGCTGAAGAACAGGCCAAGGAACGTCGTGGGCCAAGCGCCGAGAGTTCGTTTCAAACGAAGCTCGCGGCAGACCGCGAAGCATCGGTAGAAACCGACCCTGTACTACAACTCGTCAACAGCCCCGTCGCTGACATGTTTACGAACGGGAAAACAGACAAATCATCGCTGGTACCTGTATTTGGTCGACGATCGTTTGTGGATGACATTTGCTTCGGTGGCGAGGATTTCGACAGCTGCCTGGCGACGCTGGACCGATTGCTAGCAAGATTTGCACAGTGTCGGATCAGCATTAGCTTCACCAAGAGCATCTTCTGCCAACCCAAGGTGGACTTTCTGTCGCATAAAATTTCGCCAGAAGGTATCAAAGCTGACCCCAAGAAGCTTGCGGCCATCACCGAGCTTTCGTTTCCAACGAGTAAGAAGGGCATGCAGTCGTTTCTTGGAGCGGTTAATTACTACAGCCGCTTCATTCAAGACTTCGCGGTCTACGGTGCGGCGCTGTACCAGCTCAAGGATGAAGACTTTGTCGTTGAAGGTGGCCTTTCTGTGGCACGTCGTTCCTTCAAAAAATTGAAGACGAGTGTTTCACATTCACCCATCCTCAGGCACTTCGATCGGTCGAAAGAAGTTCACGTCATGCTCTTTGCGAATGAATGGGCGTTGAGCACTACGCTAATGCAAGAACATGAAGGCAAGTTACACCCCGTACGGTTCCTCGGTCGGGTGCTCAAGGAGGCCGAGATGAACTACCATCCAGCTGAGAAGGAAGTTTTGGCGTTACTTCTGCTGTTGAAGATCTGTTACGTCCAGCTGGCAGGAAAGACGCTACATGTCTATACACGATTCTCGACGTTAGAGTGGGTGCATAAATCGAAGTCTCTCTTCGGACGCGCGGTCCAGTTCGCAGGGCTGCTATCGCAGTGGCACCTTAAGGTGCAGCGCGTGAAGGAGAAGGATGTCGCCTTTGCGCAGCTACTGCAGTCAAGCATCACGAGCTTCGTTGACCTGGAAGACTCGCTCGCGCCGGTGGCGCCTCCAAACAAGGGTTCCCCGACTATTCGAATGGACCCCGCGTTGCTGTACGCCAGGCTTTCCCGTAATTACAGCAGATTCGTCATGTCTTTTGACGGATCAGCGAAGACAGAGAAGTACGGTGGCTACGGGAGTCGTTCATGGGTGCTGTGGAGCCTTCCTGAGTGGAAGGTAGTGATTGCTGCAAACGCTTACCTCTCGGCTACCACAGGTGAATGAGGCAGAGTATACAGGTATGATAAACGGTGT
>NW_003307456.1:0-14269 GCF_000142945.1 Phytophthora infestans T30-4
GCACTATCCCGGCGCAAACGCCGATTCCTCGCAAGGCAATCCTGGGCAGAACAACATGGTAGGCTGTACGTTGTAGCAGCGCTGCGGCGGACTTGGTCGATGGCTACTACCAATTGCTCATGAGAGCGAGCGACATTCCGCTGACAGCGGTGAGTACTCCGAGCGGTATGCTCTGGGAGTGGCTGGTGATGCCCCAGGGGCTGTCGAACGCACCAGCAACGTTCAATCGTCTTGTGACGCAGTTGTTTAGGCCCCACCGGGCGTACGCTCAAACGTACTTTGACGATATATTCGTCCATAGTCGTGCTGAGCACGGACAATCCGACGTGGAAAACCACATTGACCACTTGCGAGCGGTGCTCGAGTGCATGCGCACTAATAACTTGTATGCCAACTTGGATAAGTGCGTCTTTGGCGCGGAGGAAATACCTTTCCTCGGGTGCTTCATTGGGAAGCGTGGCTTACGGGCAGATCCTGCCAAAGTCAAGGCCATCGTGGACTGCCCGGTTCCCAAGAACCAAAAAGACTTACGCAAGTGGCTAGGCTTAGCCAATTACTTGCACAAGTACAGCGCAAACTACGCGGAGATGGCTCGGCCATTATTAGATCTCCTTAAGAAGGACGCACCATGGTGCTGGAACGTCGAGCACGACGGAGCCTTTGAGGCTGTGAAGGAGAGCCTCCTCCAGGCTCCGATCCTTGCGCTACCGGACCCGGATAGTCCGTTTAGCGTCGTCTGTGACGCCTTCGATTTTGCAATCGGTTGTGCTTTACTACAAGCAGACGCCGAAGGGCGTGAACGCGTGATCGCGTTTGAGTCCCGCCAGCTCAAAGCTGCAGAGAAGAACTATCCAGTTCATGACAACGAGCTACTTGCAATGAAGTATGCTCTAGTCAAATTCAGGGTACACCTGCTAGGCTCTAAGCCTTTTGTGAGCTTTACTGATCATGCGTCGTTACGCACTGCGACACAGTCGCCTCATCTCTCTCCGAGAATGGCAAGATGGCTTTCCTTCTTTGCCGAGTATAACTTCGAGGTGAAGTACAAGCCGGGGCGGCTAATGTAGTGGCCGATGCGCTCTCGCGCAGGCCAGACTACGAATTACCTCATGTCACGACAGTGACGTCGTCAGTGCCTGACTTGATACGCGGAGCGTATGCACAAGACGACATGTGCGCAGCGCTGCTACGGGCTCTTGGGAGCGAAGAGTTTAAAGACTCTGACAAAGAATTGTCTGGGCGCTTACGCGCGAGGCTGCATCGATACTCGCTCGATGGTGGCCTGCTGTACTACAGCACCGACTCTGAGGATAACCCTCGTGTAGTCGTTCCTCATGATGAGGATCTAAAGTATCGAATCCTCTATGAGGTTCATGATACGCCCGTGGGCGGGCACTTAGGTCGGGAGAAGACCTATGGCTCGGTGAGCTCGATGTACTGGTGGCCCAAGATGTATAAGTGGGTCGGCACCTATGTACGCACGTGTGAGACGTGTCAACGGACAAAGCCCGCGCCGAGCACGGCAGCGCCATTGGCGAGTTTACCTGTCCCCAAGGGATCTTGGCAGTCCATGAGTATGGACGTTGTGTTTGGCCTTCCCAAGGATAAGGCGGGAAACACGGGTATAGTGGTCTTTGTAGACCGATTGAGCAAGATGACTCATTTAGCGGCAGTGCCGGACACCATTGATGGTGAAGGTACAGCTTTGCTGTTTTTAGACCGAGTCTTTCGCCAACATGGCTTGCCTGAGGCAATTGTCTCGGATCGAGACCCGCGCTTCACCGCGAAGTTCGGGACGTTCCTCTTCAGAGTGCTCGGCACTCGTTTGGACATGTCCACAGCGGACCATCCGCAGACCGATGGTCAGACCGAACGCGTGAATCGCGGTGTGGAGGATATCCTCCGAAGCGTATGCGCTGAGGCGCCAAAACGCTGGAGCCAGATGCTCCCACTCGTTGAGTTCGCATTAAATAATGCAGTGCACGCCTCGACAGGCTACACTCCGTTCTATGTGAACGGCTTGGTTAGCCCTCGCGTCCCACCGACGCCGCCACGCAGTGGCTCAGGGCTTGATAAGGGAGGGATAACCGAGCGGCTAGCTGATGTCAGCCCTGTTGCGGTTCGCAAGCAAGTCAATGACTTTGTCTCTTTGAGACTAAGCGTAATGCGTCAAGTACGCGACGCTATGGCTGAAAGCCAAGACATGCAAAAAGAACATGCAGATGCCAAAGGCAGACGCAATGAAGAAAGGTTTGAGGTCGGAGACCAAGTTTTATTAAATGCAAAAAAAAAAAACTACCTACTCATGCAGTGTCTGCAGGATTTAAGACAAAATTGAGACCACGGTTCATAGGACCGTTGAAGGTCGTGGCCAAGAAGGGCTTAGCGTATACGCTTAACCTTCCGAAGAAGATGCGCATGTGGTGTAGTGATTTCTCCGTAGTTGCGGATTATCACCCGTCGACAAAGACGTGACACCGCCCAAGATGTTCAAGCAACGAACCCTCGGTCATGTGATGTACGGAGACGCCAAGGTGCAAGGGACTCGACGGCGTCACTCCCGAGCTTTCAACAAGTATCGGATACGCCCATATGTCACTGAATCCAGACTGTCCTTATTATTAATAATGGACTGGCCGGATTCGCATTCAGCGGAGCATCTACAGTACGAACCCTCAGCGGCGGTTGGGATGAGTTCGCGGAAGCCTCAGCGACCCTTGGAAGGCACGTTCACCGTCTGGGATAGGGCGCGGACCGTTAAAGATGCTCATGCGACGGTGCAGACGACGCTTGGCATGCAAGAAGATCCATAACGGATCATTGTTCACTTGATATTTGTATATTTGATTAGGACTTCTTATTCGGAATAGACCCGAAAGGGTAAGCTTAAATACAGAACAGAATTTCCACTCAAGCACACAGAGCGACGTCCGGCTCCAAGGTAAGCGTCAGGTCAAGCTTGTTTGAGTGTGTTATGCCTGTCGGTGAACTCGAAGCTCTGTAGCGAGGGTTCATCCGGCAAGGCCAAGAGACTTTGTGTATTGGCCGATTATTATCGGAAGGTTTTACGTGACGGCTTATTGTTGCCTATTTGCACGACTGGGAGTGCTTGTATTGCATCCCTTTTATTCTTCCAACCGAGTGTTGAACACTCGGTGATCTCGTAAAAGGCTTACCCGTGCCTGGTACCCTTCCGCTGTTGGGACCACGAGGATTCAAAACACCTGCTAGCTTTGCTCGTGCTAGTAGCGTGTTCTTATTTTTACTGGTTGGCCTATATAAGTAGTTTACAAGGGTCAGTTTGTCCCGGTGCAAGGGCAGAACTGGGGTCTTCAGGTCCGCCCGAACGATCGTTTACTATCCTAGTAGACTTATTTTTGTGGGAACATCCTAACTACATTTGTAGCTAGAGTTCACGTGGGATTTCCAACACCACAACTGGTGCCGCGACCCGGGAACAGATTGTGACCGTTGTGAGCTGTTTGTATGGCCTTCCAGTTTACGAGCTACCAAGAGAAGAAGAACAAGAAAAAGACAAGAAACATGGCGGAAGGACAACCGACGGTACCAGTTACGCCTGCCAAGTCTGGCGGGGCTCGCAACGAGAGTTCAAGCCCGGCTGCGCGCTTTGCAGCCGCCACCGAGCTTTCAGTGAGCTTCGACGACGAAGCGGACATCGGTCCTGACGCCCTCGATTATGAAGATTACGAAGACAAGACGCCGGCTCCAGAGCCAGGCGCAGCGATGCCGGAGACGGCCACGCTATCATCGGGGCTGAGCGGGGCGACCAGGTCCCTTTCGAGGAACCTCGCCGACGAGCTCGATGATGTTGCGGGCCCGGAACCCGGCCTATGAAGATTATGACGATGGGACCGAGGGTTCTAAACCTTCGGTGGCGAGTGCAAAGCATTCAGCACTGCTGAAAGGCACCTCGCCCACCTATCAGCGGTGATACACCAGCCGCCAAGCGCGTTTTCGACCGCGTACAAGCGCTGATGCAGAATGATGAGTGGATGCAGCTGTTCAAGCCCATCCCCAAGAAAAAAACCGACTTGCCTGCGCTTGCGCAGAAACTTCTATACCCAGTCAACTCGGTTTCGACTAGCCAAGTCGCCGAGGATTCAGTTCGCTACTGTTGTCGCTGGGCTTCGAGAGCGAGACGTACCCATCGACGATGTCGCTCCAAGATTGGAGTCTACATGAAGCCGGAGCTGCTCTCCAGAAATGTAAGAAGAAGCTTTGGAAGGCGTTTGGCGCTGTTGGCATCAACGCCGGAAAGCAGCCTGTGAGTCGACCGATGATTCAAGATGAAGATCCGTCCACGATTCCACTGCCGCCGACACCCCAACGACTCGTTCGTACTCCTCCGACCAAGCGTGGAGCTGAGCGTGGTACCTTTGGCACTACCGAAGCTTCACCGTACTTTCAAGACTCGCACATGGTTACGCCACGTTCGGAGAGCCGTATGCAGCGTATTTACGCTGGCAACGAGGGTTCGTCCGGTCGCCGAGGTGGTCCGCGAGCTCCCAAAGGTGGTGCCAGACGTCGTCAAGTCGACAGCGATGGTTCGTCCAGTGACGATGACATTTTGGTGCGTACATTCGATGAGGAAGATCCTCAAGTCGAGTTGATGCGTCAGATGAATGAGCTGGCGACGCTGAACGACATGGACCCGACACCGAGGATTGAAATGGCGTGGCACCGACCATTGGATCGCATCACGCCGTTCTCAGGCTCTCGCAACAAGAGCGAGAACTGTATGCAGTGGCTCCGTGGGTTCGTCTTTGAAATGACTGACCCACACTGATGCCGATAAATGGTGCATTCCATTTGAGCTAAGTCTCCGGGACGGAGCCATTCATTGGTTCCGTCAACTTCCGAAGAAGACGAAGCGCGAGTGGAAGCTGTTGAGCGACGCGTTCATCCGCTATTACTGCTCGCAGTTCACGCAGACGGCACTGTCACGCTACTACTCGGCAATGCGGGAGCGTAATCAACATCTGTGCGACTACATAAACGAGCTGAATGGCTACGCTCGGACCACTTCGAGAAGAGTGGTCGCGACGCGAAAGAACACGTACAACAGTTCCTGGTAACATGCGATGATGACAAGCTGGCGGAGAGTCTCTACCACGCTCGAGTCGCCGACATTCACGAGCTCGAAGAGATAATCGAAGATGTTCTCAAGGGCAAGGAGAGAATGGCCAAGCGTGACAGTGAGTACCGATACTCCAAGAGTCGTGACGCGCGACGCGACGATGGGTACGCCCGCAACAATCGGCGTGATGACCGTCGCCGCGATGACAACCGCAACAAACCAAGAGTGACACTCATTGAAGCCACGGTGGACGACCTACTAGCTGAATTAGAAGGTCGTGAAGCTGCTCAGGGAGGCACCGAGTTTTCAAACGAAGATCCGAACGCTTACAACGATGTCCAAGACGAGTACAACGACTTTCAGCCCGATAATACGGATGTTGATTTCTCATTGGATGAAAATGACCGATACCTCGCCGCTGCTAACGAAAATGAGCGCCATGCAGCGGCTGAGGGCACCTACGCACGTTCAGACAACCGTCAACCGCGTGGAAACACGCCTGATCGCGAGAATGGCTTCAATCAAGATCGCCGAGGTGGTGACCGTGGGTTCAACCAGGACCAACGCGGTCGACGTGACTTCAACCGCGACAACCGACGCCCACAGTACGGACCATGCGCGGTGTGCGGTGGCATGAGTCACTCCGCCCACTACTGTAACAAGCGATGCAAGTTCTGCAAGCAACTCCACGATGCTGGACAATGTGAACTTTTCCGCAACTTCCAAGACCTTGCCAAATTCGTGCGCACTAAAGGCACGAAGGAGGAACTCCCGCCAGAGCTCAAGGCCGTCGTTCAAGAACGTCATTTAAACTAGGCAGCCCGCCAACTACAACTGGGTTGGTCCCTATCGGGCTGCCACAGCTAACCGAGCCTTCAATGGAAGCAGAGTGTATCTTCGCTTTCATGGGGCAGAGTGAATGGCCTGATAATTACGTAGCAAGTGTGAACACGACGGAAAATGAAAAGGAGAGGAGAAGAATCCTCGGTGGAGGTGTTGGAGAGAGAGTGGAGTATGCTGATGCCGATGAGGGCACCAGCAAGGGTTCGCTCGGCTTGGTTTCGAGTGCAGCGCGAGACGAGCCCAAGGGTCACTCCAAGATGATGAAGTTGAACCCTGGCGAGAGACAAGGGTGGTGGTCGGCCAAGAAATTCGACCGACGGATCAGAATGAGAGCTCTGGTGCAAGGCGCTGTGAACGACCAGCGAACGAGGATCCTTCTCGACACAGGAGCGAACGCTAGTGTGATCACTGACGCCTTTGCCAAGAAGTTGCGACTTCGAGATGTACCCGATCACGGACGCCGCATTGACATTCAAGGAATCAACGAAGGCAAGGTGTCTACGACGCGACGAGCGTGCGTCAAGATTACGCTCGGATGGGAGATGGTGTACGAGTTTGAGATGTGGGTAATGGCGCATAGTGCAGGCGTCGACGTGGTACTCGGGACCGACTTTATGATTCCAGCTGGGATCCGGTTGGACCTGTTTCACGGCGCGGCACAATTACCGCACGAAGTTCAAATCCCGCTGATGAAGACCAAGAACATGATCGACAGCGAAGAGTACGGCTCCCATGTTAACGCCGGGCCATCCGAGCGTTTGGACATTCAAGCGCACGAGTGGCGAGAATATCGACTAGCGAAGCGCCAAGCCGGGCTGGAGGAACACGTACTGTGGGTTCGTCTAACGAACAAGCTAATCCCGTCAGTGGCGAGGTTTCGACGTGGACGGCCTCAGAGCATTCGGTTGACCAACGTGTCTGATCGAACTGTGTACCTACCAGCACACGACTCGATCGTGATGTGGATTCCAGATGGGGATTTGCCACGAGGTGACGGCTATGTGCGTCTGGAGTCCAAGAAGTACCAAGACTGGCAAGTGTTGGCCTACGAAGGTTGTAGAGACCGCGGGCTCTTTCAGCGTGAATGCGAAATCTACGAACAGTGGCTTGCAACTCAGCCTTCAGCAGTTGATCGACCATACTACCCAGAACCCGGTGGGGTGCTAGCACGACCTCTAGAAGACTCGCTAGTGGATTCTAGTGATCGTCTGACATGTGCAGAGCGCTGGGCACTGATCCTGGAAGAGCGTGAACGAGTGGAAGCCTGTCTGGCGTCTGGGGTGACAGCCGGGGATTTGGCCGACGGTCAGCCTTCCGCAGAACCTTTGGACACTTACACGACAACCCATGGCGGAGGCAATAACGCGAACGAAGCCTCGGTAGTGCGTACACACGAACTACTGAGGCCGGTAAACGTGGTACATACGCCAACGAGTGTTAGTGTCCAGTCAGGGGTGACCACGGAAGCGACAAGTCAGGGCACTGGATGAATGTAGTCACCCGTTTTGACGAAGCTGTCCCGGCCTTGTGTGTCACCAAATCTGCGAACGAGACATCGGTGGTTGATCCAGAGGATGCATGCAGCGGGGCTGCCGTAGCTTTAGCGTCAGAGGAAGACGTTCGACTCAAAGAGTCACTAATACTAAGTTCCTTATCCAAAGGACACTTACAGCCCAAGACCAGGGCTCAAAGTTAATACCTTAACTTTTATGCTTCAAAACCAGAAGTGTTTTATTTACTATTATTGCGGCCAAGCCGCCTAGGGGTGAATGTATCTGTTTAACTATCTAGCATAGTTAAACCTAATCAAATGCATAACGTGTGGCTTTCAGCCAACGTACTGAGAGACCTTGTTAACTCTCCAACTTATGTACTGAGAGTTTGTTAACTCTCCGGGTACTTCGTACCCCTGTGTGTTCCACACCATGTAACCCCGTTACCCTCTCCCCCACTAAGATGAGAACATCCCGTTCTCGAAACTTTCCTCAGCGAGGTCACGTCTTGTTAAGACGGCGGATGTTACTACACCTCACCAGCGTTGTACAGCTCCTTGAGCTCACAAACGCCTACGCATCGTTGATGCCCAACTTCTCGTCGTCGGCCCACGGCCCAATGTTCCAAGCGCAGCGCGCATCTTGCTCACAAGCGGTCTCAGACCTACGCTCGCGCTCCGCGCCTACTCCAAGAGTTACAAACCGCTTAGAGCAATGCTCTTGACTCATTCGAGTCGTCGACAACAGCTCAGCGGTTGAACACTCGCTTCACAAGCGATGGGTCGGTGGTTCGAACCCACCAGGGCACAGCCCTCTCGTACCATGAACGACTGTTCACGCTTGGACAAGCTTAAGGGCAACCCCTTTTAGCTCAATGGTTGAGCGTTGGCTTTGAGAGCCACAGGTCGGTGGTTCAAACCCACCAGGGCCCAGCCCACTCGTTCCATGAACTATTGTCCACGCTTGGACAAGCTTAAGAGCAATTCGCGTTTAGCTCAGTGGTCGAGCGTTGCTTTGGAAGCCACAGGTCGGGGGTTCAAACCCTCCAGGGCACAGCCCTCTCGTTCCATGAACTGTTGTCCTTGAATGGACAAGCTTAAGGGCAACGCCCTTTCAGCTCAGTGGTCGAGCGCTGGCTTTGGAAGCAACGGGTCGGTGGTTCAAATTCACCCGGGCGCAGCCCTCTCATACCATGAGTAGTCCGTTCTCGGACTGACGTACGGGCATCGCCCTTATAGCTCAATGGTAGAGCTCCGGCCTGTCAAGCCAAAGGCCAGTGGTTCGATCCCCGTCCGGGACACCACTTTCGCTGTTACAGCGCATCCACATTTGGATCATGCTAATCGAGCAAGTTGTTTCAAAACAACTATGCGTCTATCGAGACGCTTGCGCCTGAACCTTGTTCAGCACAACACGAAGGACCTGCTTCCTTCGGGACCATGTCCCTAACACTACGAGGTCTCTCCACCTCCTGCTCCCGCTGCGAGCACCGCTCATACGTACGAGCTGGCTGCTGCAGCCACTGGTCAGAGCCTGAGCTCAACTACTGACCTGATCGCTCTCTACTCTAGTGGGAAACGCCCAGCGCCTGGCGACGCTGTCGCACACCATGGTGACGCTTCGGCACATGATGTGCCCGGCCGTAAGCGTCAACGACGTCAGGGCAAACTTGCCGGAGGATAACCTCAAACTCCCATGAGTTTTGTGAGTGAGGGTAACCCCTCCACTTCACCAAGTACTGGGTACGATCCTGGCGTCTACGCCACGCCACAAGGCGTTCCACGTGAAAGTGGAGCTCACCATGCTCACCGAGCAGAGCAGGAGGAGGCCTTGCCTTAGCTGGGCTCTCGCGGGGAGAGTCAGCACTTGCCGGAACGACGTCGGCGTCCATACGACGCCGGCGTCCACGACGCGAACGTTCACCGCCCATCGGTCGATCTCGAAGAGATGATCAACCTTGTGGATAGGTTATAGCCACCACTGTTGACTCACAGCCAGGTCTCGGACCTTGAGCGTCCAGTCGCTCGGCTGAACGTTCAGCTTGCCTTGCTCCTGCATCTCGAGCACTTCGGTCCGCGACCTGTGGCTCTGCCACATGCTGTTGATCAGCCATCTGTGGATCCACCACTTGCTGTCGTTCAGCCTCCCGTGGCTCTACCACCTGCTGCCCTGCAGCTGTCCGTGGCCCAGCCCCCGTTGGTGCCAACGCCTCCGCGCTCACCTGGGCAGGGTCTTGGTATGGCTTAAGCAAGCCGACATAGAAGACCGGATGCGTGCGCATCTTCTTCGGAAGGTTGAGCGTATACGCTAGGCCCTTCCTGGCCACGACCTTGAACGGTCCTATGAACCGAGGTCTTAACTTCGTCTTGAAGCCTGCAGACACTGCATGAGTAGGTAGGTTTTTAGCGTTTAATAAAACTTGGTCACCGACCTCAAACCTCTCAACATTGCTTCTGCCCTTGGCATCTGCATGTTCCTTCTGCGTGTCTTGGCTTTCAGCCATAGCGTCGCGTACTTGACGCATTACGCTCAGTCTCAAAGAGACAAAGTCATCGACTTGCTTGCGAACCGCAACAGGGCTGACATCAGCTAGCCGCTCGGCTATCCCTCCCCCATCAAGCCCTGAGCCACTGCGTGGCGGCGTCAGTGGGACGCGAGGGCTAACCAAGCCGTTCACATAGAACGGAGTGTAGCCTGTCGAGGCGTGCACTGCATTATTAAATGCGAACTCAACGAGTGGGAGCATCTGGCTCCAGCGTTTTGGCGCCTCAGCGCATACGCTTCGGAGGGTATCCTCCACACCGCGATTCACGCGTTCGGTCTGACAATCGGTCTGCGGATGGTCCGCTGTGGACATGTCCAAACGAGTGCCGAGCACTCTGAAGAGGGACGTCCAGAACTTCGCGGTGAAGCGCGGGTCTCGATCCGAGACAATTGCCTCAGGCAAGCCATGTTGGCGAAAGACTCGGTCTAAAAACAGCAAAGCTGTACCTTCACCATCTATGGTGTCCGGCACCGCCGCTAAATGAGCCATCTTGCTCAATCGGTCTACAAAGACCACAATACCCGTGTTTCCTGCCTTGTCCTTGGGAAGGCCAAACACAAAGTCCATACTCATGGACTGCCAACATCCCTTGGGGACAGGCAAACTCGCCAATGGCGCTGCCGTGCTCGGCGCGGACTTCGTCCGTTGACACGTCTCACACGTGCGTACATAGGTGCCAACCCACTTATACATCTTGGGCCACCAGTACATCGAGCTCACCGAGCCATAGGTCTTCTCCCGACCTAAGTGCCCGCCCACGGGCGTATCATGAACCTCATAGAGGATTCGATACTTTAGATCCTCATCATGAGGAACGACTACACGAGGGTTATCCTCAGAGTCGGTGCTGTAGTACAGCAGGCCGCCATCGAGCGAGTATCGATGCAGCCTCGCGCGTAAGCGCCCAGACAATTCCTTGTCAGAGTCTTTAAACTCTTCGCTCCCAAGAGCCCGTAGCAGCGCTACGCACATGTCGTCTTGTGCATACGCTCCGCGTATCAAGTCAGGCACTGACGACATCACTGTCGTGACATGAGCTAACTCGTAGTCCGGCCTGCGCGAGAGCGCATCGGCCACTACATTAAGCCGCCCCGGCTTGTACTTCACCTCGAAGTTATACTCGGCAAAGAAGGAAAGCCATCTTGCCATTCTCGGAGAGAGATGAGGCGACTGTGTCGCAGTGCGTAACGACGCATGATCAGTAAAGCTCACAAAAGGCTTAGAGCCTAGCAGGTGTACCCTGAATTTGACTAGAGCATACTTCATTGCAAGTAGCTCGTTGTCATGAACTGGATAGTTCTTCTCTGCAGCTTTGAGCTGGCGAGACTCAAACGCGATCACGCGTTCACGCCCTTCGGCGTCTGCTTGTAGTAAAGCACAACCGATTGCAAAATCGGAGGCGTCACAGACGACGCTAAACGGACTATCCGGGTCCGGTAGCGCAAGGATCGGAGCCTGGAGAAGGCTCTCCTTCACAGCCTCAAAGGCTCCGTCGTGCTCGACGTTCCAGCACCATGGTGCGTCCTTCTTAAGGAGATCTGATAATGGCCGAGCCATCTCCGCGTAGTTTGCGCTGTACTTGTGCAAGTAATTGGCTAAGCCTAGCCACTTGCGTAAGTCTTTTTGGTTCTTGGGAACCGGGCAGTCCACGATGGCCTTGACTTTGGCAGGATCTGCCCGTAAGCCACGCTTCCCAATGAAGCACCCGAGGTAAGGTATATCCTCCGCGCCAAAGAAGCACTTGTCCAAGTTGGCATACAAATTATTGGTGCGCATGCACTCGAGCACCGCTCGCAAGTGGTCAATGTGGTTTTCCACGTCTGACTTTCCGTGCTCAGCACGACTATGGACGAATATATCGTCAAAGTACGTTTGAGCGTACGCCCGGTGGGGCCTAAACAATTGCGTCACAAGACGATTGAACGTTGCTGGTGCGTTCGACAGCCCCTGGGGCATCACCAGCCACTCCCAGAGCATACCGCTCGGAGTACTCACCGCTGTCAGCGGAATGTCGCTCGCTCTCATGAGCAATTGGTAGTAGCCATCGACCAAGTCGAGCGCGCTGTACAACGTACAGCCTACCATGTTGTTCTGCAGAACATCCTTGCGAGGAATCGGCGTTTGCGCCGGGATAGTGGCCGCATTTAGCTTGTTAAAAGCATGAACAATGCGCCACTTGCCGTTCGGCTTTCTGACACAGACCGTGGGTGTCGAGTGCGGAGACTTACTCTCACGCATCATCCCTGCCTCGTGCTTCGCACGGAAGAATGCGTCAATGACGTCACACTGCTCTTTCGGCAAAGGCCATTGCCTTGTTACGCAGTATTTGGTTCCAGGAACCAGGTCAATCTCATGACACACGCCTCGATCCGGAGGCAGGCCCGTCGGTGGGTCTTTCGAGACAGCGTCTCCATACTCCTTCACCACCGGGTAGAAGGGATCCGAAGGATCTTTGAGGATCGCCGATCCACTTCTTGCGCTCAGCGCCTTCTTGGTGTCCTCTAGGACCGCGTCGTCCACGACGGATGAGGAGTTCAACTCCTCCTCAGGTTCCAGCAGGACCACCTCGGCTAGCTCGCCTGCCTTTAAGGCTTCGCCAAACTCGGCAATGGACATCTCGTCCAGCTCTAGCAGATCATCTGCAGCGGACAGAGTGGCAAGGCTGATATCGCCTTCTACCTCCCCCGTCACTCCGTTCACGAGTGTATACAGCTGTTCACGGCAATCACGTGGAGTATCACCGCTCGTCACGTTGGACACATCGTCCGACGTCGAAGACGTCACAGACGCCCTGCGTCTTCTTCTCCTCTCCCTCCGCGACCGAGCCCGGCCCACATGAGGGCGGTGTGGCGGCATCTCCGTCACCACCACCGGGTGCAGCAGCACCATCACTCCTCGAAGAGGATACAGTGTCTCGCAAGACACTCGGCTGAAAGCCAAGAGGTTCTTGACCTCCACACAGTGAACTAGGTGTCACTTCCACCTGCATCTCCTGGGCCACGTCCATGATGCCTCGACTCGCAGTCGACCGCGACCCTCGGGTCACGCAGCGGTAGGTCATCGACCAGATTCGTACCACTCAGTAGATTACGCGCCACTCCGCGCTCGTCCTCACCAGGACCCAGCAGTTGGTCATTGACCTGACCTGCACCGCTCAGTGGATAACGTGCCGCACCACGTACGCATTCAGGGCAAACAGCAACCTCGTTGCTAACAATTTCGGACATACCAATGTCCAGCACTACGGCCGCCTCGGCCTCGTGCTCGCGCCAAAAGCGCTTCTGCTTCCTAGCAGAGGTGGGTTCGTGACTCACCAAAGCTCCACTAGGAGCAGGGTGCGACGCACCCATCGTTTTCGACTTCCAGTCGATCCATGGCTCATGGCGTTCCAGCCATGCCATGTCAAGGATGAGGTCATACCTCGCATCCAGGTCTAAGACCAAGCAGCGTTCCACGCTATCGAAGTTCTCAAACTTCACTCCAAGGTCGACAGAGACCTTCGACACAGTTACCAGTGTCCCCGTCGCGAGACGGACAGAGATCGTATCTCTCGTTGGCACTTCCAGTGCCTCAGCATACAGCTGACTCCCTTCTAGGGTGGAGCGACGGGCGTAGTTGCCCGAGGCTCCCGAGTCAATCAAGACTCTCCATGGGTTTGCAAAGCCCTTCACGTTCGCTTGAACGACCAGCAAGCCCGGCTTGCACACACCCTTCTCGTAAGAAAGCTCAGCTCTCTTCGGGGCTGAGCCCCGTTGCCCTCTACCTCCTCGAGGCACAACAGAACTCAGTTCTTCCCCAGTATGCCGCCCCGCGCCTACTGGGAATTGCCGTTTCCCGGCGATGACCCGGAGGGTTGGCTCGCCGGAGCCCCGCGCTTCTTGCGCAGAGTGTAACGGGGTTACATGGTGTGGAGCACACAGGGGTACGAAGTACCCGGAGAGTTAGCAAACTCTCAGTACATAAGTTGGAGAGTTAACAAGGTCTCTCAGTACGTTGGCTGAAAGCCACACGTTATGCATTTGATTAGGTTTAACTATGCTAGATAGTTAAAGAGATACATTTACCCCTAGGCGGCTTGGCCGCAATAATAGTAAATAAAACACTTCTGGTTTTGAAGCATAAAAGTTAAGGTGTTAACTTTGAGCCCTGGTCTTGGGCTGTAAGTGTCCTTTGGATAAGGAACTTAGTATCAGTGACTCTTTGAGTCGAACGTCTTCCTCTGACGCTAAAGCTACGGCAGCCCCGCAGCACTTGGTAGCACTTGTAGTCAATCCCGCTCCTGAGTCGGTG
>NW_003307457.1:0-14520 GCF_000142945.1 Phytophthora infestans T30-4
AGGTTACCCGTGCCTGGTACCCTTCCGCTGTTGGGACCACGAGGATTCAAAACACCTGCTAGCTTTCTCGTGCTAGTAGCGTGTTCTTATTTTTACTGGCTGGCCTATATAAGTAGTTTACAAGGGCCAGTTTGTCCCGGTGCAAGGGCAGAACTGGGGTCTTCAGGTCCGCCCGAACGATCGTTTACTATCCTAGTAGACGTATTGTTGTGAGAACCTCCTAACTACATTTGTAGCTAGAGTTCACGTGGGAATTCCAACACCACAACTGGTGCCGCGACCCGGGAACAGATTGTGACCATTGTGAACTGTTTGTATGGCCTTCCAGTTTACGAGCTACCAAGAGAAGAAGAAGAAAAAAAAAGACAAGAAACATGGCGAAAGGACAACCGACGGTACCAGTTACGCCTGCCAAGTCTGGCGGGGCTCGCAACGAGAGTTCAAGCCCGGCTGCGCGCTTTGCAGCCGCCACCGATCTTTCAGTGAGCATCGACGACGAAGCGGACATCGGTCCTGACGCCCACGATTATGAAGATTACGAAGACAAGACGCCGGCTCCAGAGCCAGGCGCAGCGACGCCGGAGACGGCCACGCTATCATCGGGGCTGAGCGGGGCGACCAGGTCTCTTTCGAGGAGCCTCGCCGACGAGCTTGATGATGTTGCGGGACCGGAACCGGCCTGCGATGATCATGACGATGGGACCCAGGGTTCTAAACCTTCGGTGGCGAGTGCAAAGCATTCAGCACTGCTGAAAGCACCTCGCCCACCTATCAACGGTGATACACCAGCCGCCAAGCGCGTTTTCGACCGCGTACAAGCGCTGATGCAAAATGATGAGTGGATGCAGCTGTTCAAGCTCATCCCCAAGAGAAAGGCCGACTGGCCTGCGCTTGCGCAAGAGCTTCAATACCCAGTCAACTCGGTGTCGACTAGCCAAGTTGTCGAGGATTCAGTCTCACTACTGTTGTCGCTGGGCTTCGAGAACGAGACGTACCCATCGACGATGTCGCTCCAAGATTAGAGTCCACATCAAGCCGGAGCTGCTCTCCAGAAATGAAAGAAGAAGCTTCGGAAGGCGTTTGGCGCTGTTGGCATCAACGCCGGAAAGCAGCCAGTGAGTCGAACGATCGTTCAAGATGAAGATCCGTCCACGATTCCACTGCCGCCGACACCCAAACGACTCGTTCGTACTCCTCCGACCAAGCGTGGAGCTGAGCGTGGTGCCTTTGGCACTACCGAAGCTTCACCGTACTTTCAAGACTCGCACATGGTTACGCCACGTTCGGAGAGCCGTATGCAGCGTGTTTACGCTGGCAACGAGGGTTCGTTCGGTCGCCGAGGCGGTGCGCGAGCTCCTAAGGGTGGTTCCGGACGTCGTCAAGTCGACAGCGATGGTTCGTCCAATGACGATGACATTTTGGTGCGTACATTCGACGAGGAAGATCCTCAAGTCGAGTTGATGCGTCAGATGAATGAGCTGGCGACGCTGAACACCACAAACTACGACACCGAGGATCGAAATGGCATCGCACCGACCATTGGATCGCATCACGCCGTTCTCAGGCTCTCGCAACAAGAACGAGAACTGTATGCAGTGGCTCCGTGAGTTCGTCTACGAAATGACAGGAACCCACACAGATGCCGACAAATGGTGCATTTCATTTGAGCTAAGTCGCCGGGACGGGCCATTCAATGGTTCCGTCAACTTTCGAAGAAGACGAAGCGCAAATGGAAGCTGTTGAGCGATGCGTTCATCCGCTATTACTGCTCGCAGCTCACGCAGACGGCACTGTCCTGTTATTACTCTGCAAAGCGGGAACGTAACAAGCATCTGTGCGACTACATAAACAGGCTGAATGGCTACGCTCGAACCGCCCGTCTACACTTTGAGAAGAGTGGTCGCGACGCGAAAGAACACGTACAGCAGTTCCTGGCAACATGCGATGATGACAAGTTGGCGGAAAGTCTCTACCACGCTCGAGTCGCCGACATTCACGAGCTTGAAGAGATCATCGAAGATGTTCTCAAGGGCAAGGAGAGAATGACCAAGCGTGACAGTGAGTACCGATACTACAAGAATCGTGACGCGCTGACGATGGGTACACCCGCAACAATCGGCGTGATGACCGTCGCCGCGATGACAGCCGCAACAAACCAAGGGTGACACTCATTGAAGTCACAGTAGACGACCTACTAGCTGAATTAGAAGGTCGTGAAGCTGCTCAAGGGAGCAACGAGTATTCAAACGAAGATCCGAACGCTTACAACGATGTCCAAGACGAGTACAACGACTTTCAGCCCGAAAATACGGATGGTGATTTCTCATTGGATGAAAACGACCGATACCTTGCCGCTGCTAACGAAAATGAGCGCCGTGCAGCTGCTGAAGGCACCTATGCACGTTCAGACAACCGTCAACTGCGTGGAAACACGCCTGATCGCGAGAATAGCTTCAATCAAGATCGCCGAGGTGGTGACCAGGTCAATCAGGACCAACGCGGTCGACGTGACTTCAACCGCGACAACCGACGCCCACAGTACGGACCATGCGCGGTGTGCGGTGGCATGAGTCACTCCGCCCACTACTGTAACAGGCGATGCAAGTTCTGCAAGCAGCTCCACGATGCTCAACAGGGCGAACGTTTCTGCAACTTCCAAGACCTTGCCAAATTCGTACGCACTAAAGGCACGAAGGAGGAACTCTCGCCAGAGCTCAAGGCCGCCGTTCAAGAACGTCATTTAAACTAGGCAGCCCGCCAACTACAACTGGGTTGGTCCCTATCGGGCTGCCACAGTTAACCGAGCCTTCAATGGAAGCAGAGTGTATCTTTGCTTTCATGGGGCAGAGTGAATGGCCTGATAAATACGTAACAAGTGTGAACACGACGGAAAATGAAAAGGAGGGGAGTAGAATCCTCAGGGGAGGTGTTGGAGAGAGCGTGGAGTGTGCTGATGCTGATGAGGGCATCAGCGAGGGTTCGTTCGGCTTGGTTTCGAGTACAGCGCGAGACGAGCCCAAGGGTCACTCCAAGATGATGAAGTTGAACCCTGGCGAGAGACAGGGGTGGTGGTCGGCCAAGAAATTCGACCGACGGATCATAATGAGAGCTCTGGTGCAAGGCACTGTGAACGACCAGCGAACGAGGATCCTCCTAGACACAGGAGCGAACGTTAGTGTGATCACTGACGCCTTTGCCAAGAAGTTGCGACTCCGAGATGTACCCGATCACGGACGCCGCATCGACATTCAAGGAATTAACGAAGGCAAGGTGTCTACGACGCGACGAGCGTGCGTCAAGATTACGCTCGGATGGGAGATGGTGTACGAGTTCGAGATGTGGGTAATGGCGCATAGTGCAGGCGTCGACGTGGTACTCGGGACCGACTTTATGATCCCAGCTGGGATCCGGTTGGACCTGTTTCACGGCGCGGCGCAATTACCGCACGAAGTCCAAATCCCGCTGATCAAGACCAAGAACATGATCCACAGCGAAGAGTACGGCTCCCATAATAACGCCGGGCCACCCGAGCGTTTGGACATTCCAGCGCACGAGTGGCGAGAATATCGACTAGCGAAGCGTCAAGTCGGGCTGGAAGAACACGTACTGTGGGTTCGTCGAACGAACAAGTTAATCCCGTCAGTGACGAGGTTTCGACGTGGACGGCCTCAGAGCATTCGATTGACCAACGTGTCTGATCGAACTGTGTACCTACTAGCACACGACTCGATCGCGATGTGGGTTCCAGATGGGGATTTGCCACGAGGTGACGGCTATGTGCGTCTGGATTCCAAGAAGTACCAAGACTGGCAATTGTTGGCCTACGAAGGTTGCAGAGACCGCGAGCTCTTTCAGCGTGAATGCGAAATCTACAAACAATGGCTTACAACCCAGCCTTCGGCAGTTGATCGACCAGACTACCCAGAACCCAGTGGGGTGCTAGCACGACCTCTAGAAGACTCGCTAGTGGATTCTAGTGATCGTCTGACGTGTGCAGAGCGCTGGGAACTGATCCTGGAAGAACGTAAGCGAGTGGAAGTCTGTCTGGCGTCTGGGGTGACAGCCGGGGATTCGGCCGACAGTCAGCCTTCCGAAGAACCTTCAAACACTTACACGACAGCTCACGGCGGGGGCAACAACGCGAACGAAGCCTCGGTAGCGCGTACATAAGAACTACTGATGCTGATAAACGTGGTACATACGCCAACGAGTGTTCGTTTCAAGTCTGGGGTGACAACGGAAGCGACAAGTAACAGCATTGAATTAGATGGAGTCACCATTTTTGACAAAGCTGTCCCTGCCTTGTATGCAACCAAATCTGCGAACGAGACATTGGTGGTTGACCCAGAGGATGCAGGCATCGTACTGAAGGTGTTGAATACGGCACCGAGTGTTCATTGCAAAATTGATGCGAATGCCAAACTGTCAAGACAGCAGCCGACCAAGGAGCTGAGCAAAAGTCAACAACCCAATGTGTCGGTGGCCCGCGCATTCAATATTGCGAACGACGACTCGGCAGATGGCCCAGAGATGAGAAACCATGATAAGAAGGAGATGGACCCAGTACCTACTGTTGAAATCAAAGCGGATGCCGATGTTGAGTCAAGGGAAGAATCCGTAGCGACGCTGGACGGAACGTACATCTCGGGTGCTCGAGTGTTAACGACCGAAGGAAATGAAGCAACGGAGGATAGGAGAAATGATTTCTACGAACACCCAGCTAACAACATTGGATTGGAAGACTACGCGAAGGAGCTGGCATTCCTGCCGGACCTGACCGAAGAGATCAACAAGACAATAGACTACACTGCGTCTAATGTTGCTGATCCTCAGTTGTCGACTGATCGCCGAGAACATCTGGTCGCGACGCTGAAGAACCACGAGCAGATCCTGATTGCTAGTGGCAACGCACTGCCGCCGCCAGCCTACGGCGCGGTATGCGATATCGACACACAGGGGCACGCCCCAATTAAACAGCGTGCCCGACGCGTGCCGTTACGATTTCTCGGCAAGCGGTACGAGCTGCTGCGCGCTCTGCTGCGAGCTGGATTGATCGTTTTTTCCAGATAGTCCATGGGCATCGCCGATCGTGATTGTGATGAAAAAGACCGGGCTGGACATCCGGCTCTGCATTGATTACAAGATGGTGAATGCTATCACCGCGATCATGGAGTATGCACTGCCGCTAGTCGACGATGTGTTGACCGATCTCGAGCACTACCTATGGTTCTGCTCGTTGGATGCTGCAAGCGGCTTCTGGGCGGTCATGATGACCTTGCGAGCGCGTAAAGTGTCGGCGTTCGTCTGCGCACCCGGACATTTCGAGTGGCTACGCATGTCCTTCGGTTTAAAGAACGCGCCGATGATCTACCAGCGTATGGTCGACAACGCACTCTGGGGATTCGTTCAACCTAAAAGAGGTTGGTTTGAATACTCGGAGAAGATGCGTTTAGCTGAAGAACAGGCCAAGGAACGTCGTGGGCCAAGCGCCGAGGGTTCGTTTCAAACGAAGTTCGCGGCAGACCGCGAAGCACCGGTAGAGACCGACCCTGTTCTACAACTCGTCAACAGCACCGTCGCTGACATGTTTACGAACGGGGAACCGGACGAATCATCGCTGGTACCTGTATTTGGTCGACGGTCGTTTGTGGATGACATTTGCTTCGGTGGCGAGGATTTCGACAGCTGCCTAGCGACGCTGGACCGATTGCTAGCAAGATTTGCACAGTGTCGGATCAGCATTAGCTTCACCAAGAGCATCTTCTGCCAACCCAAGGTGGACTTTCTGTCGCATAAAATTTCGCCAGAAGGTATCAGGGCTGACCTCAGGAAGCTTGCGGCCATCACCGAGCTTTCGTTTCCAACGAGTAAGAAGGGCATGCAGTCGTTTCTTGGAGCGGTTAATTACTACAGTCGCTTCATTCAAGACTTCGCGGTCTACGGGGCGGCGCTGTACCAGCTCAAGGATGAAGACTTTGCCGTTGAAGGTGGCCTTTCTGTGGCACGTCGTTCCTTCGAAAAGTTGAAGACGAGTGTTTCACATTCACCCATCCTCAGGCACTTCGATCGGTCGAAAGCAGTTCACGTCATGCTCTTTGCGAATGAATGGGCGCTGAGCACTACGCTAATGCAAGAGCATGAATGCAAGTTACACCCCGTACGGTTCCTCGGTCGAGTGCTCAAGGAGGCCAAGATGAACTACCATCCTGCTGAGAAGGAAGTTTTGGCGTTACTTCTGCTGTTGAAGATCTGTTACGTCCAGCTAGCAGGAAAGACGCTACATGTCTATACACGATTCTCGATGTTAGAGTGGGTGCATAAGTCGAAGTCTCTCTACGGACGCGCGGTTCAGTTCGTAGTGCTGCTATCGCAGTGGCACCTGAAGGTGCAGTGCGTGAAGGAGAAGGATGTCGCCTTCGCGCAGCTACTGCAGTCAAGCATCACGAGCTTCGTTGACCTGGAAGACTCGCTCGCGCCGGTGGCACCTCCAAACAAGGGTTCCCCGACTATTCGAATGGACCCCGCGTTGCTGTACGCCAAGCTTTCCCGTAATTACAGCGGATTCGTCATGTCTTTTGACGGATCAGCGAAGACAGAGAAGTACGGTGGCTACGGGAGTTGTTCATGGGTGCTGTGGAGCCTTCCTGAGTGGAAGGTAGTGATTGCTGCAAACGCTTACCTCTCGGCCACCACGGTGAATGAGGCAGAGTACACAGGGATGATTAACGGTGTAAAGGCTGCTATTGCGCACGGTGCCGAGGATTTAGTCATCGTTGGTGACTCAAGGCTCGCGATTCAACAATCACTAGGGGTGATCGCATGCAGGAAGGAGACTTTGCTAGCGCTGCTGAATACTCACAAGGAACTGAAGGCCAAGCTTTGATCAGTTAAATATCTTCACGTTGTACGAGAATACAACGCTGCCGCGGATTCGTTAGCCACTGAAGCGCTGGAATCAAAAGTCAGTCGAGTCATCTTGGCTGAAACTCGCAAGTCGGAATTGGCGTCGCTGAATCGCATCCAGGAAATGATCTACGAACCGGATGAAGACTCGGTAGATGTTTCGTCACGTGGAGCAGAGCGTCAAGTACATGTACTGTCAGGCAGCGAGTCTTCAAAGTGGAAAACTTTCGAAAATTTCGCGGTTGATTACAGCTCACCAAAGTGCGATTATGGTAATATGGCAGTGATGACTCTGCGACAGACGAAAGCCAAGAAACGCGTCAGGTTTGCAGATGAACACTCGGAGGAGGTCTCAAAAGCGCAAGAACAGCATGAAGAGCGACGAGAGACGTCCACCGAAGATTCATTCGGCGAAGATTTGCCAGACCATCCTCACAAGACTGTACCAGCGGCATTTCCCAATGCGGAAGATGTTGACCCGGTAGCGATACAGCGGGAACGACGCAGACGGATACTGGTGGCACAAGACGAGGAGCAGAAGTGGTTTAACATCAAGAAGGTGCTTCAGGGCCAAGCACAAGAGCTGAGTTACAAAGAAGCTCGAGATGCCTGGAAATACGCTGACCGGTTCGTGTTATCAGAAGACGGCGTGCTACACTATCTTGGATTGAATCGTCGGTACGACCACGGTTGGCAAGAGGAGACCAAGCTGCGGCTTGTGGTACCGACAACGATGATTCAAGAGGTCTTGCAGAACTGTCACGACTCGCTGGAAGGAGGACGTCAAGGGGTGGTGAGAACGTTCCACCGCGTTAAGTCCGATTATTATTGGATCGGCTTGTACGCTGACGTGGAGAAGCATGTGAAGTCATGTCCAGACTGCAGCTCGAGTAAAAGCCGTCCACAGCTTCGTGGATACTCGCCTGGCAACGTACTAGCCGACGACCTTTCCAGATCGTCTCGATGGATTTTGTGATCCCACTACCGAAATCTCGCAGGGGCAACACGGCGTTGCTCCTATTTCAGTGCTCGTTCACGGGATTCGTTATTGCCAAGGCTATGTCAGATACGACTGCACTGAGTGTTGCCCAAGTGCTCGAAGCATGTGTGTACCGACGGTTCGGAGCCCCATCATTAATACGGCATGACCGCGACCCACGCTTCATGAGCGAGGTGTTCCAAGCGTTCGCAGAAATGATGCAGTCAAGATCACGGGCGACTTTGAGCTATCGGCCACAGGCTAATGGACAACAGGAACGCTCGGTGAAGTCGGTGATGGGTTCCGTACGGGTGTACGCGGAAGACCCTTTACAGCAAGATTGGGATGAAATCGCAGAGAAGCTGGTGTTTGCTATTAATACTTCTCAAGACACTACAAGGAAGGAAACGCCGTTCTACCTCGTTCACGGTTGGGATGCTCAGTCGACGTTGAGGGCAATGTCGTCATCACTCAAGCGAGGACTCGGCAAGTAGTCTGACGCACTGGCGTGGCGGCGTGAGATCAATCGACAACATGAGGTCGCCCTCACTATGGCCAAGGATTGTCAGGCTGTAGAAAAGGAGCGAAGGGCTAAAAAGCATAATGATGCTCTGAGTCGACTGGAAAAAGCTGCTGTACCTCAACCAAGTGGAAACGAACACTCGGCGGATCCCCTAGAAGCTTCAGAAGAGATGGAAGATCCTGCAAGAGCCCCACCGAGAGCTCTTTTCGAGATTGGGAGCCGGGCGTGGTTGTACATGGAACGCGTCAAACCGGGCTTGACGAAGAAATTAGCTCACCGATGGCATGGACCTTTTCGGATCAAGCGCAAGGTGGAAGAGTTTGCGTACGAGCTGAGACTGCCTGACCGAAGTGGGTATCGCTTTTACCCAGTAGTGCATGTGTCGAGACTCAAGGCTGTCAACGAATTCAACAGTCGACCGAACACTCGAATGGTACTTGACGCGACTAATGAAGTAAGACTCGACTTCGATGAGGAACTACTGCCTGAAGACAGCTGGGAACCAGATCAAGTTGCCGGTGAATATGAAGTCGAGGCCATCCTCGACGACAGAACGCCACTGACGTCGAGCACGGAGCGTGCTGTACGCGAGTTCAAAGTCAAGTGGGTGGGCTATGAAGATACAACTTGGGACCCATCATCCAACTTGTCATGTGGAGGTCTGCTGTACGACTATTTGCGAGCTAAGAAGAGCGAGAATCGGCTGCAGATGGCGCAAGTGGCGGACGAAGACTAGCGTGACTGGATCACGTTTGAACTGTCCACAGGGCGATGCAGCCTGTGGTAACAGACGAAAAACGTTACTGCAACAACAAATTGTATATGCATTTGAAGAACACCATGAACATGATTACGCTGTGGAAGTGGATTAAGAATAAGAAAACATGAATGCCGACCGGAGAACGACCACTGAAAACGAAGTCACGCGGGACACCTCAACAGTTAGCTGAGATGCTGGAGAACGTCGTGGAACGTGCAGCGAGGGTTCAAATCGATTCCAAGTGCCTGGCCGCGGTGGCCAAGAGCCAACGAAGTCGAGTCACCACTCTCCTTCTCCTCTTCATCAGGAACCTGAGCCTCGGCAGCTGGAGCTGAAGCCGGACCCTGCGAATCCTCGGTACCAGCTTCAACAGGAGCAGCAGCCAGAACGGGACGTGGAGTACCCGGTGGCGAGTCAAACAACGAGCGCCAGGTCGGAATAAGTTCAATTGAATCGAGAGACGGGTCAACGATCACGCTTCGGTACACATCCACGAAACGCGTACCACGAGGATTGAAGATCTCCGGATTACGTTGGCACGGGAAGTACGTGGTGTTGTACGGGTGCTGATGCGGCGCATTCATCCATCCAGTACGCCAGGGCTGACGAGCGTCGAGAGCCGGAACTTCGGAAAGCCAGTCAGATGTCCGAGGTGCGAACGAGAAGTTTTCAATGGGGTACCACGGCTTCGACGGCTCCAAAAGCAGTTCGGGACGAAGGAACGGCACGCCGGAAGCACTAGAGGAAACCGAGTCACGACTCCACGCCATGTACTGCTCACGGTACTTGTTACGAAGACGATCGGCACGACGGTCGCGCTCGCTGAAGAGTTTCTTCAGCAGAGCTCTCAGTTCCTTCAAACGTTCCTTGTCATGGCCAACCTTTTTAGCTTCTTCAGCGAGACCTCGTTCAATACCAGCCAACGGAAGCCAGCGGAGACGCTCCCACAACGCGAACCCGAGGTCACCTTGCTTACCGCCGTCACCCCGAAGGTTCGCCCAGATCATCTTGAGACGGGTCTCAATCGGAGCACGCTTGGAGATGGGGACGCTTGGGTTGAAGTCGACAGTGTCGAAGAGACAAGCTTGAAGAGGATAGAGCTGCCGAAGTTGCTGGTACGGGTGATCAGGATGCGAGTAATCAAAGAACGCTTGGAGACCCTCCAACGTGGTACGCACGGTCACCTCACCAGCTGGTTCGGGAAGGGTTAAGCTCATAAGTCGCTCGAAACACTTCTTGGCGCCTGCGTCAGTAAACTCCATGTCCACGTACGGGAGAACCCACGCTGGCAAGGTGGACGAAGCCGGCACCGTAGGGCGACCACCAGACAACACTCGGTGAGGCAACGGCTCAACCGACGGTGCACCACCACGACGCGGCACCGAAGTGTCGGTGGCTGTAATCATGCGCCCAGGTCCAGCATCGAGAGTCCAAACAGGCGGACGAGGAGACACCGGAACAAGAGGAGAAGATGCTGGTGCTGGGTGACTTGCCGGTGGCGAAGGAGGCGGGCCGGCAACGATGATTGGGGAAGTCATCATCGGCGAAGGATTTGGCCGAGGTGGAGTCGGAGGACGAGCTGGGCCAAGATTACTCCAGTTCCTGTTTGAATCTTCAACATCTTCGTCATCGAGTATGCTTGAATGATCGGTGGGGGGCGGAACATCACCGCTACCACTGGGAGCATCAGGAGAGTCATCCACCGAAGGTTCATTGCCATCCACGTCATCTCCATAGTCGTCATCAGCATTTCCATCGTCATCAATCTCCATCGAAAGGCCAGGCGAAGACACGCTTGATACATCAGTCGTGGGAACAGTCGGAGCCGACTTCGAAGACGCGGAAGCTAGTAGAGCAGCCTCAACAGGGGCAGACCCTGCTGTAGAAACCACTCCCGAGACTTCAACTGCCTTGGATGTCGCGGCAGACGCCGAAGCAGACTTGCCTTGTGGGACAGTCTGGTCTGACTCTTCACCTTCGTCACTCGAGCCAAACATGAGCCGCATTTCCTCGGCTTCGCGCAGAGCTTCTTCAGCAGCACGTATGTCGGCTGGACAAGGAGAAATCGTTGAAGCTGGCGGCTTGGCCGCAGCGGGGGGACCCTGAGGCGGGGGCGAAAGCGCGTCAGGAGAATCGGGAACATCATCGTGATCCCCAGAGCCCACATCTTTACCCGAAGTCTCTGTGGCAGTTTCTTGAACCGAAGGGACGCTGCTTGGACCAGAATTCCCTATGTCCACGTCACTCTGGTCGCCGCTGAGGTCGACTACGGCGGGAGTGGAAGATGACGCTGATGTAGGAGGTGGCGTCCATGAGCTTGGAGAAGACGGTACAGACTGGGACCGAGTCTTCATATAACGTCGGGGCGACCTGGCAGGAGAATGAGGACGAGATTTCTTGCGCTTCTTCTTGGTCGCCTTCTTCCACGGCTTCGGGCCGAACAGCGATCTACGAGCAGACTTGGGCGTTGAAGTATCGGCAGGTGGCGCATCACCGAGACCGGCAGCTGCCATCGAAGTACTGGCCCTTGTCCGTTGGGATTGGAGCCTTGTCTTCGTCAGAGTCGTCCGGCTCGTCGTCTGAATCCTCGCCACCTGGTCTAAGACGCTTATGGGACTTCCCATGGGCCACTTGGTGAGCGGCCTTGGCCAAAGCTGCAGGAAGGGCTTGAGGATCGTCCGAAGACGCGGTGGCAGACTGAATGCGCCGCAAAGCGACTAACGTCTCCTGATCCAAGTCCAGCGCGTCCAGGTCCAGCTCACCCGCAGTCAGACCTATCACGAAGGATTGTGAACGAACGTTAGTTGCTGAACACACGGTGGAAGGAGCAACATTAGGAACGTACCATCAACAGCCAGACGAAGTACCTCGGGGTCCATCCCGGCCAGACTCACGTGTGCACGGAGGGTGCGATTCGCTTGGAGGAGGCGAGTGTTACGGTCTTGCTGGTTCTCGACGACCTTGAGCGTGTCGTTATCAACGCACTTGCCCTGGGCAAGCTTTACCAGAAGGAGGTGAAGCTTCCGAGTCTGCTCGGTATTCGCTCCAATAGAAGACTTGTACACCTCGCGTTCGCGAGCCAGCTTCTTCTGCAACGTGCTGATAAAAACGTCCCGAGCTTGGACCTCGCAGTGCAGACGATTCAAGTCTTCTGCATGTCGCTCCATAGTGGCTTGAACAGTGGCGAGCATGGCGTCGTTCTTGGCGTTCGACTCGCGGAGGATCTTGACATTGTGGTGAAGGGCTTCAATCTCAGCGTTGGCAGCCTTGAGGAACGCCTCCGCGTTCTCACGAGCCATGATTTTGGGTGCCACCGAACGTACGGTGGCAGCAGCCTCGGACTGAGCAAACCGCAACTGACGCTCCAAGTCGGCAACTCGTTCGGATAATGCCGATAGCGCGTCAGGAACCGGTTGTACCGCAGCGAGGACATCATCGAAACCAACAGCAGTCTCGAGGCGACGTTGAGTGTGTACATCGCCGCGGAGAGGAGGCGCAACGCTGAGCTGCACTTGGTGACGAGCCATTGCAGGCAAGTACGGGATTATCGAGGTCATCATGTGATCGACCGATGCCTCCGTACTTTCAGCCAGCATGGCGCGCAGCGAATCTTCGGTGAGTGGTGGTGGACCACCAGCTGGGGCAGGAGGAGCAGCAGGAGCCATCTCCGCGGACTCAGCGACGACGGGGAGTGCTGCAGGAGCTATCGCAGGGAGTGAAGAGTCCGGGGCAGCAGGCGCCGGAGGACCGGTTGATGGCGCTGCTGTCGGAGGAAGTGCAGCAGACTGAGGGGCGTTCGAACCCTCGGTCTTGCCCTCCTGAGAAACAAGTCGAGTAATGCGAGGTGATGAGCAAGGTACCGATGATTCAAGAGAAGGATGAGCTGATGTACCTCCAGCTGTTCACGTTCGCGACGTCTACGGGGATTGAGACGCTAAAATGCGTCGGACACGACTCGATTCAGACGCTTGGACATACGGTGGCGAGATGATGAATTGGAGAATGAAGAAATGTCACAACGGGCACCAGTACCGTGGCTTCCATTGCGACAGGGGCAGTTGTGGTGTAGTGATTTCTCCGTAGTTGCGGATTATCACCCGTCGACAAAGACGTGACACCGCCCAAGATGTTCAAGCGACGAACCCTCGGTCAGGTGATGTACGGAGACGCCAAGGTGCCAGGGACTCGACGGCGTCACTCCCGAGCTTTCAACGAGCATTGGATACGGCCATATGTCACTGAATCCAGGCTGTCCTTATTATTAATAATGGACTGGCCGGATTCGCATTCAGCGGACCATCTACGGTACGAACCCTCAGTGGCGGTTGGGATGAGTTCGCGGAAGACTCAGCGACCCTTGGAAGGCACGTTCACCGTCTGGGACAGGGCGCGGACAGTTAAAGATGCTCATGCGACGGTGCAGACGACGCTTGGCATGCAAGAAGATCCATAACGGATCATTGTTCACTTGATATTTGTATACTTGATTAGGACTTCTTATTAGGAATAGACCCGAAAGGGTAAGCTTAAATACAAAACAGAATTTCCACTCAAGCACACAGAGCGACGTCCGGCTTCAAGGTAAGCGTCAGGTCAAGCTTGTTTGAGTGTGTTATGCCTGTCGGTGAACTCGAAGCTCTGTAGCGAGGGTTCATCCGGCAAGGCCAAGAGACTTTGTGTATTGGCCGATTACTATTGGAAGGTTTTTACGTGACGGCTTATTGTTGCCTATTTGCACGACTAAGAGTGCTTGAATTGCCTCCCTTTTATTCTTCCAGCCGAGTGTTGAACACTCGGTGATCTCGTAAAAGGCTTACCCGTGCCTGGTACCCTTCCGCTGTTGGGACCACGAGGATTCAAAACACCTGCTAGCTTTGCTCGTGCTAGTAGCGTGCTCTTATTTTTACTGGTTGGCCTATATAAGTAGTTTACAAGGTTCAGTTTGTCCCGGTGCAAGGGCAGAACTGGGGTCTTCAGGTCCGCCCGAACGATCGTTTACTATCCTAGTAGACATATTGTTGTGGGAACGTCCTAACTACATTTGTAGCTAGCGTTCACGTGGGAATTCCAACACCACACACCTGTCTGATCACCAAGTTTGAATCTCCACAAATCACCAGCCTTTTTGGATCTTGTCCCAGTAGTAGATCCAAACCCAGCAGGAGCCCGTTATACTCCGCTTCATTGACAGTGGGGCCCTCCGCATAAGTGGATCTGGCCCGTACAACTTCCCATCCGGGGAGTCTCCACAGTATTGCGCTGTATGCTTCTCCTCCGCGTCGTACGCGAGCGGATCCTTTGAAACTCAGGACGTACAGATCTTCATCCACTTGTACCGTCGGGATCGGGATCTGG
>NW_003307458.1:0-14566 GCF_000142945.1 Phytophthora infestans T30-4
GACCACGAGCTCTTTCAGCGTGAATGTGAATCTACGAACAATGGCTTGCAACTCAGCCCTCGGCAGTTGACCGACCGGACTATCTGGAACCCAGTGGGGTACGCGCACGCCCTCTAGAAGACTCGCTAGTGGATTCTAGTGATCGTCTGACGTGTGCAGAGCGATGGGCACTGATCCTGGAGGAACGTGAACGAGTGGAAGCCTGTCTGGCGTCTGGGGTGACAGCCGGAGACTCGGCTGATGGTCAGCCTTCCGAAGAATTTTTGGACACTTACACGACAACTCACGGCGGGGGCAATATTGCAAACGAAGCCTCGGTAGCGCGTACACACGAACTACTGAGCCCGGTAAACGTTGTACAACGCCAGCGAGTGTTCATGTCAAGTCTGGGGTGACCACGGAAGCGACAAGTAACGGCACTGGACTAAATGGAGTCACCAGTTTTGACGAAGCTGTCCCGTCCTTGTGTGCCACCAAATCTGCGAACGAGACATCGGTGGTTGATCCAGAGGATGCAGGCATCGCGCGGAAGGTGTTGAGTACGGCACCGAGTGTTCATTGCGAGATTGGTGCGAATGCCGAACTGTCAAGACAGCAGCCGACCGAGGACCTGAACAAACGTCAACAACCCAATATGTCGGTGGCCCGCGCATTCAATATTGCGAACGACGACTCGGCAGATGGCCCAGAGATGGGACACCAGGATGGGAAGGAGATGGACCCAGCACCGACTGTTGAAATCAAAGCGGATGCCGATGTTGAGTCAAGGGAAGAATCCGTAGCGACGTTGGACGGAACGTACATCTCGGTTGCTCGAGTGTAAACGACCGAAGGAAATAAAGCAGCGGATGATACGAGAAATGATTGCTACGAACATCCAGCTAACAGCATTGGCTTGGAAGACTACGCGAAGGAGCTGGCATTTCTGCCGGACCTGACCGAAGAGGTCAACACAACAATAGACTACACTGCGTCTAATGTTACTGATCCTCAGTTGTCGACTGATCGCCGAGAACGTCTGGTCGCGACGCTGAAGAACCACGAGCAGATCCTGATTGCTAGTGGTAACGCACTGCCGCCGCCAGCCTACGGCGCGGTATGCGATATCGACACACAGGGGCACGCTCCAATTAAATAGCGTGCCCGGCGCGTGCCGCTACGATTTCTCGGCAAATTGTACGAGCTGCTGCGCGCTTTGTTGCGAGCAGGACTGATCGTCTTTTCAGATAGACCATGGCATCGCCGATCGTGATCGTGATGAAAAAGAACGGGCTGGACATCCGGCTCTGCATTGATTACAAGATGGTGAATGCTATCACCGCAATCATGGAGTATGCGATGCCGCTAGTCGACGATCTGTTGACCGATCTTGAGTGCTACCTATGGTTCTGCCCGCTGGATGCTGCAAGCGGCTTCTGGGCGGTCATGATGACCTTGCGAGCACGTAAAGTGTAGGCGTTTGTCTGCGCACTCGGACACTTCGAGTGGTTGCGCATGCCCTTTGGATTAAAGAACGCGCCGATGATCTACCAGCGTATGATTGACAACGCACTCTGGGGGTTCGTTCAACCTAAAGGAGGTTGGTTTGAATACTCGGAGAGAATGCATTTAGCTGAAGAACAGACCAAGGAATGTCGTGGGCCAAACGCCGAGGGATCGTTTCAAACAAAGTTCGCGGCAGACCGCGAAGCACCGGTGGAGACCGGCCCTGTACTACAACTCGTCAACAGCCCCGTCGCTGACATGTTTACAAGCGGGGAACGAGACGATTCATCGCTGTTACCTGTGTTTGGTCGACGATCGTTTGTGGATGACATTTGCTTCGGGGGCGAGGATTTCGACAGCTGCCTAGCGACGCTGGACCGATTGCTGGCAAGATTTGCACAGTGTCGGATCAGCATTAGCTTCACCAAGAGCATCTTCTGCCAACTCAAGGTGGACTTTCTGTCGCATAAAATTTCGCCAGAAGGTATCAGGGCTGACCCCAAGAAGCTTGCGGCTATCACCGAGCTTTCGTTTCCAACGAGTAAGAAGGGCATGCAGTCGTTTCTTGGAGCGGTTAATTACTACAGCCGCTTCAGTCAAGACTTCGCGGTCTACAGTGCAGCGCTGTACCAGCTCAAGGATGAGGACTTTGCCGTTGAAGGTGGCTTTTCTGTGTCACGTCGTTTCTTCGAAAAATTGAAGACGAGTGTTTCACATTCACCCATCCTCAGGCACTTCGATCGGTCGAAAGAAGGTCACGTCATGCTCTTTGCGAATGAATGGGCGTTGAGCATTACGCTAATGCAAGAACATGAAGGCAAGTTACACCCCGTACGGTTCCTCGGTCGGGTGCTCAAGGAGGCCGAGATGAACTACCATCCTGCTGAGAAGGAAGTTTTGGCGTTACTTCTGCTGTTGAAGATCTGTTACGTCCAGCTGGCAGGAAAGACGCTACATGTCTATACACGATTCTCGACGTTAGAGTGGGTGCATAAGTCATAGTCTCTCTTCGGACGCGCGGTCCAGTTCGCAGTGCTGCTATCGCAGTGGCACCTGAAGGTGCAGCGCGTGAAGGAGAAGGATGTTGCCTTCGCGCAGATACTGCAGTCAAGCATCACGAGCTTCATCGACCTGGAAGTCTCGCTCGCGCCGGTGGCACCTCCAAACAAGGTCTCCCCGACTATTCGAATGGACCCCGCGTTGCTGTACGCCAGGCTTTCCCGTAATTACAGCGGATTCGTCATGTCTTTTGACGGATCAGCGAAGACAGAGAAGTACGGTGGCTACGGAAGTTGTTCATGGGTGCTGTGGAGCCTTCCTGAGTGGAAGGTAGTGATTGCTGCAAACGCTTACCTCTCGGCCACCACGGTGAGTGAGGCAGAGTATACAGGTATGATAAACGGTGTCAAGGCTGCTATTGCGCACGGTGCCAAGGATTTAGTCATCGTTGGTGACTCCAGGCTCGCGATTCAACAAGCACTAGGGGTGATCGCATGCAGGAAGGAATCTTTGCTAGCGCTGCTGAATACTCACAAGGAACTCACGGCCAAGCTTCGATCAGTTAAATATCTTCACGTTGTACGAGAATACAACTCTGCCGCGGATTCGTTAGCCACTGAAGCGCTAGAATCGAAGGTCAGTCGGGTCATCTTGGCTGAAACTCGCAAGTCGGAATTGGCATCGCTGAATCACATCAAGGAAATGATCTACGAGCCGGATGAAGACTCGGTAGATGTTTCGTCACGTGGAGCAGAGCGTCAAGTACATGTACTGTCAGGCAGCGAATCTTCAAAGTGGAAAAAAACTTTCGAAAATTCCGTGGTTGATTACAGCTCACCAAAGTGCGATTATGGTAATATGGCAGTGATGACTCGGCGACAGACGAAAGCCAAGAAACGCGTCAGGTTTGCAGATGAACACTCGGAGGATGTCTCAAAAGCTCAAGAACAGCATGAAGAACGACGAGAGACGTCCACCGAAGATTCATTCGGCAAAGATTTGCCAGACCATCCTCACAAGACTGTACCAGCGGCATTTCCCGATGCGGAAGATGTTGACCCGGTGGCGATACAGCGGGAACGACGCAGACGGATAATGGTGGCACAGGACGAGGAGCAGAAGTGGTTTAACATCAAGAAGGTGCTTCAGGGCCAAGCAGAGGAGCTGAGTTACAAAGAAGCTCGAGATGCTTGGAAATATGCTGACCGGTTCGTATTGTCTGAAGACGGCGTGCTTCACTATCTTGGATTGAATCGTCGGTACGACCACGGCTGGCAAGAGGAGACCAAGCTGCGGCTTGTGGTACCAACAACGATGATTCAAGAGGTCTTGCAGAACTGTCACGACTCGCTGGAAGGAGGACATCAAGGTGTGGTGAGAACGTTCCATCGCGTTAAGTCCGATTATTATTGGATCGGCTTGTACGCTGACGTGGAGAAGCATGTGAGGTCATGTCTAGATTACAGCTCGTGTAAAAGCCGTCCGCAGCTTCGTGGATACTCACCCGGCAACGTACTAGCCGAACGACCTTTCCAGATCGTCTCGATGGATTTTGTGATCCCACTACCGAAATCTCGCAGGGGCAACACGGCGTTGCTCCTATTTCAGAGCTCACTCACGGGATTCGTTATTGCCAAGGCTATGTCAGATACGACTGCACTGAGTGTTGCCCAAGTGTTCGAAGAATGTGTGTACCGACGGTTCGGAACCCCATCATTAATAAGGCATGACCGCGACCCACGCTTCATGAGCGAGGTGTTCCAAGCGTTCGCAGGGATGATGCAGTCAAGATCACGGGCGACTTTGAGCTATCGGCCACAGGCTAATGGACAGCAGGAACGCTCGGTGAAGTCAGTGATGGGTTCCGTACGGGTGTACGCGGAAGACCCTTTACAGCAAGATTAGGATGAAATCGCAGAGAAGCTGTGGTTTGCTATTAATACTTCTGTGGTGTAGCGGGATCAGCAAAATCTGCGAGATTGCCGGATCCAACTTACCAACCGCGCCCAGACACCGACTAACGGAGGGGGTCCCCCGATGATCCGTGTTCTGCTGAACTTTCCTCACCTTGTGTACCCGTCGGTAGGGCGGGATCTTGCTCTCTCGTTAACTTCCGAAGAGTTCAAGTGTTGAAGCTTGAGTGTCTTGGCGAGACGTGAGGATGGGGTGGAGCAGCAGTGGAAAATCTTCACTCTGCGTCCGTGGATGGTTCCGAATCCTAAGCGAATATTCGAGCTTATGGATCTTGGGCCTAGATCGTGGATCTGGCCGTAGGGTTGCCTTGCGGGTGTGTTCCCTTGCCTTTGTAGCTCCTTTGCGTCGTACTTGCCGCCTCCTGTGACGGGATCTTGAGAGTTGAGAACCTCTAGGGTGTAACCGACCAAGTAGTAAATTCGGTTAGCCTGTCGGATCTGCACAAGTAAAGGAAAAGCTCACTAGGTTGTAGGATCTGGCCAATGTATTATCCAGTTATCACTACCAACGCTAGGTTCGCAATTTTCAACCTTCACGGAGCTCGTACGGCCAATGTAGTTCCGGTTCTTGAGGGCAGGAAGGCACTTGCGTGATACTGTGCAAATAGAAGTCTGTATTGATATTTAAGCTTATACCTGCCTGGATTTCTACCTTCTATGTCTTTCATCTGCTAAATCCCTTACCAGGCTCGGCTGCATGTCCCTTTTTCCCTTGACCCATCATCCCAGCTGTGTTATCTTCAGATCCACCGGATCCATGACGTAATCATCATGGCCACCCTATTTTGGGTACACTCATCCGGATCCAGGTCGCTTGGATCCACCTCACTGTAATTGTACACTCGCCGTGGATCCGAGCTCTCCAATCATCCAACATCCTCTTGCAACCGTCTGTGATCTCCATTGTCCCACGAAAGTTCCCGATCCACTGCATCCATCATTCCTGGATCCTGGATCCAGGTCCCTCCATGCGGGATCCTCCCTCCTTGGATCCTAATTCAGAAGTATGGGATCCGGGGTATCTCGCGGTGGATCTTGACTTCTTGATAGCCGTGGCTACTAGATCCACCTTCAGAGGGCACCTACCATCATTCGTTCATAGGATCCACACTCGATCCACTGGTACATAGTATATCCCATATCCATCTAAGTGAATCCAGGTAAGGGTGGATCGGAGATAAGTCTTGGTGGATCTTGCCTTCTCGTACATCGCTCATACCAGATCCATCGTCATTCCATACGGGGTGCTGCTTGTCATGGCTAATCCACCACAGGCAACTTGCATCCGTGCCAGACAACCCAAATCCTCTCTAATCACTTGAAATTGTCACTGATTCGGGATAGTGACCCCGCGTCAGGCCCATTCTCTTATTTCTGAGAAAGCACTTCACCACAAATCTCAGGACACTACAAGGAAGGAAACACGGTTCTACCTCGTTCATGGTTGGGATGCGCAGTCGACGTTGCGGGCAATGTCGTCATCACTCAAACGAGGACTCGGCAAGCAGTCTGACGCACTGGCGTGAGATCAATCGACAACATGAGGTCGCCCTCACTATAGCCAAAGATTATCAGGCTGTAGAAAAGGAGCGAAGAGCTAAAAAGCATAATGATGCTCTGAGTTGACTGGAAAAAGCCGCTGTTCCTCAACCAAGTGGAAACGAACACTCGGCGGACCCTCCAGAAGCTTCGGAAGAGATGGAAGATCCTGCAAGAGCCCCACCGAGATCTCTTTTTGAGATTGGGAGCCAGGCGTGGTTGTACATGGAACGCGTCAAACCGGGCTTGACGAAGAAATTAGCTCACCGGTGGCATGGACCTTTTCGGATCAAGCGCAAGGTGGAAGAGTTTGCGTACGAGCTGGAACTGCCTGACCGAAGTGGGTATCGCTTCTACCCAGTAGTGCATGTGTCGAGACTCAAGGCTGTCAACGAATTCAACAGCCGACCGAACACTCGGTTGGTAATTGACGCGAATAATGAAGCAAGACTCGACTTCGATGAGGAACTACTGCCTGAAGACAGCTGGGAACCAGATCAAGTTGCCGGTGAATATGAAGTCGAGGCCATCCTCGACGACAGAACACCACTAACGACGAGCACGGAGCGTGCTGTACGCGAGTTCAAAGTCAAGTGGATGGGCTATGAAGATCCAACTTGGGAACCAGCATCCAACTTGTCATGGGGAGGTCTGCTGTACGACTATTTGCGAGCCAAGAAGAGCGAGAATCGGCTGCAGATGGCGCAAGTGGCGGACGAAGACTAGCGTGACTGGATCACGTGTGAACTGTCCACAGGGCCATGCAGCCTGTATTAACAGACGAAAAACGTTACGGCAACAACAAAATTGTATATGCATTTGAAGAGCAACATAAACATAATTACGCTGTGGAAGTGGATTAAGAATAAGAAAACATGAATGCCGAGCGGGGAGCGACCACTGAAAACGAAAACTCGCTGGACCCATCAACAGTTAGCTGAGAAGCTGGCGAACGTTGTGGAGCATGCAGCGAGGATTCAAAGCGATTCCAATTGCCTGGCCGCGGTGGCCAAGAGTGCCAACGAAGTTGAGTCACCACTCTCCTTCTCCTCTTCATCAGGAACCTGAGCCTCGGCAGTTGGAGCTGCAGCCGGACCCTGCGAATCCTCGGCACCAGCTTCAACAGGAGCAGCAGCCAGAGCGGGACGTGGAGTAACCGGTGGCTAGTCAAACAACGAGCGCCAGGTCGGAATAGCTTCAGTAGAGTCCAGAGACGGGTCAACGAGCACGCTTCGGTACACATCCACGAAACGTGTACCACGAGGATTGAAGAGCTCCGGATTACACTGGCACGGGAAGTACGTGGTGTTGTACGGGTGCTGATGCGGCACATTCATCCATCCAGTACGCCAGGGTTGACGAGCATCGAGAGTCGGAACTTCGGAAAGCAAGTCGGGAGTCCGAGGTGCAAACGGCAAGTTCTCGATCGGATACCATGGCTTTGACGGCTCCAAAAGTAACTCAGGACGAATGAACGGCGCGCCGGAGGTACCAAAGGAAACCGAGTCACGACTCCACGCCATGTATTGTTCACGATACTTGTTACGAAGACGATCGGCACGACGGTCGCGCTCACTGAAGAGCTTCTTCAAAAGAACTCTCAGTTCCTTCAAGCGCTCCTTGTTGTGGCCAACCTTTTCGGCTTCTTCAACGAGACCTCGCTCAATGCCAGCCAACGGAAGCCAGTGGAGACGCTCCCACAACGCGAACCCGAGGTCACCTTGCTTACCGCCGTCACCCCGGAGGTTCGCCCAGATCATCTTGAGACGAGTCTCAATCGGAGCACGCTTTGAGATGGGAACGCTTGGATCGAAGCCGACAGTGTCGAAGAGACAGGCTTGAAGAGGATAGAGCTGCCGAAGTTGCTGGTACTGGTGATCAGGATGTGAATAGTCAAAGTACGCTTGGAGACCCCCCAACGTCGTACGGACGGTCACCTCACCAGTTGGCTCGGGAAGGGTCATGCTTAAGAGTCGCTCGAAACACTTCTTGGCACCTGCGTCAGTAAACGCCATGTCCACGTACGGAAGATCCCACGTGGCAAGGTGGACGAAGCCGGCACCGTAGAGCGAACACCAGGCAACACTCGGTGAGGCAACGGCTCAACCGACGGTGCACCATCACGACGCGGCACCGAAGTGTAGGTTGCCGTGATCATGCGCCCAGGTCCAGCATCGAGAGTCCAAGAAGACGGACGAGGAGACACCGGAACAGGAGGTGAAGATGCTGGTGCTTGGTGACTTGCCGGCGACGAAGGAGGCGGACCGCCGACTATGATTGGAGAATGAATCATCGGCGAAGGATTTGGCCGAGGTGGAGTCGGAGGACGAGCTGGGCCAAGATAGCTCCAGTTTCCGTCGGAATCTTCGATATCTTCGTCATCAAGTGTGCTCGAATGATCGGTAGGTGGCCGAACATCGCCGCCACCACTGGAAGCATCAAAAGAATCATCCACCGGAGGTTCATAGTCATCCACGTCATCTCCACGATCGTCACCAGCATTTCCATCGTCATCAATCTCCATCGAAAGGTCGGGCGAAGACACGCTGGGTAAGGCAGAAGTCGGAACAGTCGGAGCCGGCTTTGAAGACACGGAGGCTGGTGGAGCAGCTTCAACAGGGGCAGACCCTGCTGTAGAAACCACTCCCGAAACTTCAACTGTCTTAGAAGTCGCAACAGACGACGAAGCAGACTTGTCTTGTGGGACAGTGTGGTCCGACTCTTCACCTTCATCACTTGAGCCGAACATGAGTCGCATTTGCTCGGCCTCACGCAGAGCTTCTTCAGCAGCACGTATGTCGGCTGGAGAAGGAGAGATCGTTGAAGCTGGTGGCTTGGCAACATCGGGAGGACCCTGAAGCGGGGGCGAAGGCGCGTCAGGAGAATCAGGAGCATCGCTGTGATCCCCAGGGTCCATCTCTTTACCCGAAGGCTATGTAGCAGTTTCTTGAACCGAAGGGACGCTGCTTGGATCAGCATTCCCCATGTCCACGTCACTCTGGTCGCCGCTGAGGTCGACCACGGCGGGAGTCGAAGAAGACGCTGGTGTAGGAGGTGGCGACCATGAACTTGGAGAAGACGGTACAGACTGGGACCGAGTCTTCATATGACGTCGGGGCGACTTGGCAGGAGAATGAGGACGAGTTTCTTGCGCTTCTTCTGGGCCGCCTTCTTCCACGCCTTCGGACCGAACAGCGACCGACGAGCCGACTGGGGAGTTGAAGTATCGGCAGGTGGCGCATCACCGAGACCGGCAGCTGCCATCGAAGTACTGGCCTTGTCCGTTGGGATTGGAGCCTTGTCTTCGTCAGTGTCTTCCGACTCGTCGTCTGAATCCTCGCCACCTGGTCTAATACGCTTATGGGACTTCCCATGGGCCACTTGGTGAGCGGCCTTGGCCAAAGCTGCAGGAAGAGCTTGAGGATCGTCCGATGACGCGGTAGCAGACTGGATGCGCCGCAAAGCGACTAACATCTCCTGATCCAAGTCCAGCGCGTCCAGGTCCAGCTCACCCGCAGTCAGACCTATCACAAAGGATTGTGAGCGAACGTTAGTTGCTGAACACACGGTGGAAAGAGCAACATAAGGAACATACATCAACAGCCAGACGCAGTACCTCGGGATCCATCCCGGCCGGACTCACGTGTGCACATAGGGTGCGATACACTTGGAGGAGACGAGTCTTACGGTCTTGCTGGTTTTCGAGGACCTTGAGCGTGTCGTTGTCAGCAAACTTGCCCTGAGCAAGCTTGACCAAAAGGAGATGAAGCTTCCGAGTCTGCTCGGTATTCGCTCCAATGGAAGACCTGTACACCTCGCGTTCACGAGCCAGCTTCTTGTGCAACGTTGTAACGGGCCTGGTGTGTCCGTTACTTGCTTACACGTAGTGATGAGGAAGTGCACAAGTCCAGTGATACTGAAACCAAGTACTTAGTCTGAAGGAAAATCAACTCTGTTTTTATTTAGGTCCAGGGCGGCTTGCCCTGGCCACTCAAATACACGTCAACTCCTTATTGGTTGATTATGGGTCTGGCTCCCCATATTTCAACCAATAAGGTGACGGCAGTTCAGCACACGCTACTCGTGTGCTGCTGCACCTACTTTGTAATGCAAATCTACCTACTTATGTAATGGTGTGAACCACTACAAAGAACCTATAAAACTAACTACATATGTAACTTGGGAGGGCCCATTACATCACCCCCCCCTCTTAAGACAGCAATCACCTAACGTGGGTGCACTTCGGAGAACAATCGGGAAAAACGGGGAAATGGCGGAGAAGAGAATGCTTGAGAACTTGACGGGCGGGAGCTCCTGCGAAGCCCAGGAGCAGCACAATACAACTTGCGCGGACGAGAACAACATGGCGCAGCAGACGGGGGCGGTGAACCAGACAGGAAGCTGAACAACGCGGACAGCTCCAGCGTCGGCGACGACGCTGAACAGTGGGTGGACCGCTGATATCTCACCTGAGAGCATGAGTCGACTTGGGGTTCGGCCCGGCGTAATGAACGAGGATATAAAGCCGTGGGCGCTGTACGACTTGTCCGGGGCGGTGACCCCGGACGCGCTGGACATCATGCAGGACCACGTTCAGCGCTTCAGGCGTCTCCGGAACAAAACACTCGACGACGCGTTGTACGAAGCCTTACAGAGATCATGGTGCGCATTCATCCGGCGGTGGAATCGGATGCAAGAGGCTGAAGAAAGTGTCGTCGGCTGGCTCGGTGATCGTGAAGCCCTACAAGCCGAGCATTCACTCGGTGATGTGCGCCTGAAAGTCTGCGACAAAGCTTGGACCGAAGACAGTTTGTGCTATGTCAACGTACGCGAAGGTTGCAGTTCGTGTGACATCGGGCGACGCCCGACGCAAGCTGAGTGGGATCAGCATATTGTCGAGTATCCGCTCATGCCGACCGAACACGCTTGGATCAAGAAGTATAAGCGCTTACTCTCCATGTTCACCCAGGCAGCTATTCGTGGCGGCTCGCGCCGACAGCGTTCGCGACGGATCCCGTCTCCGGCGCATTCGACGTCTCGTCGGGAGCGTAGTCGATCGCGTTCTCGATCGCCGCGAGGTCGCTCGCGGCCGCGTTTGACTCAAAGCTGGAGTCGTACTCGTGGACGACATCAGGAACGTCACGAAGCAAGTTGGCGCGAGGCTCCCACGTATCATCAGCTGGTTGAAACCCGATCCATCATACCTTATACTTCCGCGCGGCGGGAGCTGCGTGTTGAGCCGACGACTTGGTCAAGTTACGCGCGCGGGGAGGATCTTCGTGATCAACAATACGGTCCACGATCCAGCACGTATCCCCATTCGAGTCAACGATGGGCGGAGGACCGTCGCGGTGGAATTCGACGCGACCTGGTTGACCAGGACGACGTTGAGAAGGCGCTGAACACTTCTCGGGACGGACAGGAGGAGGCCGAGCGGGCAGCATAGAGCTCTCGGAGCGCCGAGACGACGGCGAGTAGTCTGCGGCAGTCGAATCGTGAACCCTTGCAGCGACTATGTAGTCTGGAGGCGCAGGTGTTTGGCGGACCGAGGAGTGGAGCTCTTCCGCGCGAGGGTGGAACTGGGACAGATGGGACGCTGGCTCGACAGGCTCGTCGCGAGGGTCGCTCAACGCATACTCCTGTTCCGCCTCCGGGATCGTCGCGGGAAGATACTTCTTAAGTCGCCCGACGTAGAACGTCGTGTGGTGTTGGAATTCCCACGTGAGCTCTAGCTACAAATGTAGTTAGGACGTTCCCACAACAATACGTCTACTAGGATAGTAAACGATCGTTCGGGCGGATCTGAAGACCCCAGTTCTGCCCTTGCGCCGGGACAAACTGGACCTTGTAAACTACTTATATAGGCCAACCAGTAAAAATAAGAACACGCTACTAGCACGAGCAAAGCTAGCAGGTGTTTTGAATCCTCGTGGTCCAAACAGCGGAAGGATACCAGACACGGGTAAGCCTTTTACGAGATCACCGAGTGTTCAACACTCGGCTGGAAGAATAAAAAGGGATGCAATACAAGCACTCCCAGTCGTGCAAATAGGCAACAATAAGCCGTCACGTAAAAACCTCCCGATAATAATCGGCCAATACACAAAGTCTCTTGGCCTTGCCGGATGAACCCTCGCTACAGAGCTTCGAGTTCACTGACAGGCATAACACACTCAAACAAGCTTGGCCTGACGCTTACCTTGAAGCCGGACGTCGCTCTGTGTGCTTGAGTGGAAATTCTGTTCTGTATTTAAGCTTACCCTTTCGGGTCTATTCCCAATAAGAAGTCCTAATCAAGTATACAAATATCAAGTAAACCATGATCCGTTATGGATCTTCTGGCATGCCAAGCGTCGTCTGCACCGTCGCACGAGCATCTTTAACGGTCCGCGCCCTGTCCCAGACGGTGAACGTGTCTTCCAAGGGTCGCTGAGTCTTCCGCGAACTCATCCCAACCGCCACTGAGGGTTCGTACCGTAGATGGTCCGCTGAATGCGAATCCGGCCAGTCCATTATTAATAATAAGGACAGCCTGGATTCAGTTACATATGGCCGTATCCAATACTCGTCGAAGGGTCGGGAGTGACGCCGTCGAGTCCCTTGCACCTTGGCGTCTCCGTACATCACATGACCGAGGGTTCGTTGCTTGAACATCTTGGGCGGTGTCACGTCTTTGTCGACGGGTGATAATCCGCAACTACGGAGAAATCACTACACCACAACTGCCCCTGTCGCAATGGAAGCCACGGTACTGGTGCCCGTTGTGACATTTCTTCATTCTTCAATTCACCATCTCGCCACCGTATGTCCGAGCGTCTGAATCGAGCCGTGTCCGACGCGTTTCAGCGTCTCAATCCTCGTAGACGTCGCGAACGTGAACAGCAGGAGGTACGTCAGCTCATCCTTCTCTTGAATCATCGGCACCTTGCTTATCACCTCGCATTACTCGACTTGTTTCTCAGGAGGGCAAGACCGAGGGTTCGAACGCCCCTCAGTCTGCTGCACTTCCTCCGACAGCAGCGTCATCAACCGGTCCTCCGGCGCCTGCTGCCCCGGACTTTTCACTCCCTGCGATAGCTCCTGCAGCACTCCCCGTCGTCGCTAATTCCGCGGAGATGGCTCCTGCTGCTCCTCCTGCGCCTGCTGGTAGTACACCACCACTCACCGAAGATTCGCTGCGCGCCATGCTGGCTGAAAGTACGGAGGCATCGGTCGATCACATGATGACCTCGATAATCCCGTACTTGACTGCAATGGCTCGTCACCAAGTGCAGCTCAGCGTTGCGCCTCCTCTCCTCGGCGATGTACACACTCAGCGTCGCCTCGAGACTGCTGTTGGTTTTGATGATGTCCTCGCTGCGGTACAACCTATTCCTGACGCGCTGTCGGCATTACCCGAGCGAGTCGCCGACTTGGAGCTTCAGCTGCGGTTTGCTCAGTCCGAGGCTGCTGCCGTCGCACTTTCGGTGGCACCTGAAATCATGGCTCGTGAGAACACGGAGGCGTTCCTCAAGGCTGCCAACCAGACACCGACTAACGGAGGGGTCCCCCGATGATCCGTGTTCTGCTGAACTTTCCTCACCTTGTGTACCCAGTCGGTAGGGCGGGATCTGCTCTCTCGGTAACTTCCGAAGAGTTCAAGTGGTGAAGCTTGAGTGTCTTGGCGAGACGTGGGGATGGGGTGGAGCAGCAGTGGAAAAGCTTCACTCTGCGTCCGTGGATGGCTCCGTATCCTAAGCGAATATTCGAGCTTATGGATCCGGGGCCTAGATCGTGGATCTGGCCGTAGGGTTGCCTTGCGGGTGTGTTCCCTTGCCTTTGTAGCTCCTTTGCGTCGTACTTGCCGCCTCCTGTGACGGGATCTTGAGAGTTGAGAACCTCTAGGGTGTAACCGACCAAGTAGTAAATTCGGTTAACCTGTCGGATCTGCACAAGTAAAGGAAAAGCTCACTAGGTTGTAGGATCTGGCCAATGTATTATCCAGTTATCACTACCAACACTAGGTTCGCAATTCCCAACCTTCTCCGAGCTCGTACGGCCAATGTAGTTCCGGTTCTTGAGGGCAGGAAGGCACTTGCGTGTTACCGTGCAAATACAAGTCGGTATTGATATTTAAGCCTATACCTGCCTGGATTTCTACCTTCTATGTCTTTCATCTGCTAAATCCCTTACCAGGCTCGGCTGCATGTCCCTTCTTCCCTTGACCCATCATCCCAGCTGTGTTATCTTCAGATCCACCGGATCCATGACGTAATCATCATGGCCACCCTATTATGGGTACACTCATCCGGGTCCAGGTCGCTTGGATCCACCTCACTGTAATTGTACACTCGCCGTGGATCCGAGCTCTCCAATCATCCAACATCCTCTTGCAACCGTCTGTGATCTCCATTGTCCCACGAAAGTTCCCGATCCACTGCATCCCTCATGCCTGTACCCTGGATCCAGGTCCTTCTATGCGGGATTCTCCCTCCTTGGATCCGAACTCGGAAGTATGGGATCCGGGGTACCTCGCGGTGGATCTTGACTTCTCGTTAGCCGCGGCTACTAGATCCACTTCGGATGGCACC
>NW_003307459.1:0-16255 GCF_000142945.1 Phytophthora infestans T30-4
GCTGACAATGGAGAGTGCCAGGACAAGTAAAAAAAACAATATTCGCAAAGTCCCTACCAAAAGCAGTTGTTAGAGTGCCCGATTTGATGTACATAGGGCTGGTATTGGGTAGCTAAATGTAAATACGTAATCGTTAGCGCAACTCACCTGGTTGTTTGCATCCAATCGGTGCGTTTCGCTAGCGGCAGAAATGTTTACCTCACGGCCAATCGCGAGGGCGAGAGACGGTCTGATCGTGCAACAGATCCAGTCAGTGTTGCAGGTCAGCAGGTATTGCCCAATAGGGGCGCGAGTTAATTGTGTCCGCTTTTTGGCTATTTTTGTAATTCTTGCATAGCTAGGTCGAGTCAGAAAGATAGGCGCGGTCGGTAAGATGGGAGACGATTGCATTAGACAGGCCGACTGTAGCCATGCGAAAAGGCAGGAAAAGGCAGCAAGAAAGGAAACGGACAGACTTATTGACAGACGGACAGGCTACTCGGTAAGGTGGCGGGAAATTTTTTCCTCTGCATTTGTTTTACTTATGGTTTGGCCACAATTTGAAATTTATTTATGGATTTTAAGTATTCCCACACGAAATTTATTGTTCTTGTTCGACAGCCACCAGGTTTTCGTTGGTATGCAAACTTGTGCCGCCGACTCAAACTCACGTTTCAATTCGCACACAGCCCAAACTACCAACTCTCGCGACCTTCGCCATGTCCGACGTTTCCATGATGCCTTTTCAGCGCTCGAGGAGGAAGCAAATTGCTTTGTTCTTATTCAAGCCCTACCTAACCGAAACCGGAGATCCTACTGGCCTTCAGGTCTGCAAAGCCTGTGGCAAGACCCGCAAGCACGTCCCCAACACGGGGTATACCAAATTGGTGTCCCACGTGCGCACCGACCACCCGCGCTACGAGCAGGAGATGGGGGCGGTAAGTGCCGCGGCAACGGGTACTCACCTCCCGTGGGTCCACCAGAAGGCCTCGACGAGGTACGCCTGGCTGGAATGAGTTGTGAACGGGAACCTCCCACTCTCATATTGTTGAAAGGGAGGCCACACGCAGGTTTGTATTGGCTACAATTCGCCCTCATTTCAATTTTTAAACTCTAATACTTCATGTTCGGTACACTAATTTGCCTCCCGTCTCGGCCAATACGCTGTGAGAGAACATGAGGATCTCACCAAGGCAGTGGAACGGCGCGTGGGTGACGAGATACCCGACAATTTCGGGCTGATGCTGGACGGGTGGACGCACGGGTCCAAATATTACCTCGCTGTCTTCAGGTGCTACGAAGCCAGGGCCGGACCCAGGTACCCTCTACTATCGCAAGTGCCAATCGCCGTGGATACAAGCGGGTGGTTAGATGCCGAGACTTACATGGCGGCGTTGGCGGCATTTTAGTCATTTTTCACTAAGGGCCTATCTAATTGCATATTCATGGTCGGCGATAATTGCGCAGTCACCATGCAATTTGCGCGTCTCATGGGTGTTCCGTTTGTTGGCTGTGCAAGCCACCATCTAACCTTGCAGGCCGAACGCTACTGAACCCGCACGAACAGGACCTCGAACAAGTCCAGTCGCTAATGAAAAAACTGAGGACGATTACTCAAGCGGCGAAGTTGAGATAAATTCTTCACTATTGTATACTTTATTTTAGGTTTTTCAATTCAGGTTTTTGTTTATTATTTAATAGACGGAAGGAAACCCCACTCTGGCTAAAGCTGCGTCAGCAAACCCGATGGGTGTCGACGTACGCGATGCTGGCTCGCTATTTTGAGCTCCGAGAGGTTATAAACGCGGACGACGAAGACTTGGTCGAGCAACTACCGCCACCAGCCACTAATTGCAGACTCCTAGCGCTGCTGACGGAAATGGGCGACATCGAATCAATTTCCAAGAAACCGCAGTCGGATGAGCTTAACCTTCTTGACGCTCGCGATCTACTGGATAGGCGGTTGGAGATAAAACCAAGATTCACCAATTATCTCGGTAAGGCACTGCTTTTATTTTATTTTTCTAAGGTTTTCTAACTTCTTTTAATAAACATTTAGCCCCAAGAGCGGATATCGTGCACTCTCCAGATTTTGAAGGTGGTGTGGTCAAAGTTCTTGGTGGCCATGAGAAGGACCGGACGAGTGCTGAAAAAGAGGCACTGAGGCCCTTACAACGCGCGACCAGCAGGAGCAGCGACCCAGTAGAGGAATCGGCCAAGCTAGGCTTTGCTTGACGGATCCTCAAGCGCAGGAAGATCACCGCGGAGCCCATCACCTACGCGATGATATCTGTCATTATACCTACCGCCAACAAAGTAGAGAGACTGTTCAGTATGGCTCGCATGATCTTGCGCTACGAGCGCAATCGACTTTCGCCGCTGATGTTGGAGATGCTGCTATTCCTAAAGGTGAACAGCCACTATATGGATGTCACCACTGTCGGTGCTGTGATTTAGGGAGTATGGCGCGATAAACTTAGTAACACAATCACGTTTTGATGCAGATATTTATTTGCCACAGTCGCAGCACAAATATTAATTGCAGATTTCCGACCTAGCATACAGGTATCTATTCTCATTAAACGAAAAAACCATACAAATAATACTTTGAGGAGCCCTACTTGCCAATGCCTAAAAAAAAGCAACCTCGTCAGAGATGAAAAGCATCTTCACTAAACGCTTATCAGCTGTGCCGTTCGACTCACCTGATGTCCCCGTCACGGTCACGCACTTATCCGTCTTGGTCAAAAGCATTTTTTTCATAAGCTGATAGTATTCCTCGTAGCCCTCACGCACATAGAAAACATTGCTGCTTTTGTAAGGTTGGATAAACAACAGGATCGACAACTTTTCCGTGAACTGAGTGTCCTCCTCTGATGATGTCTTCACTGCCTCATCGGCAGCTGGCGGTGTGCCGTTTGAAGCAGTCTTCTGCTTCTTCGCTCTCAATTTTTTGGTCATTTTTCGCAGCGAGATGACCTAGGGAGAATCGAAATGTTCGCAAGATGGTTTGTCATCATGACAGTTGACAGAATTGGACGGACAACCTTAGCTGACATAATATGTAAATTATAACATTTTAGTAGTATTCCAACGAACGGGAATATATAACGTTTGCTATGAATAGGGCAATGGTTTATACAGTAGTGAAAGCAATTGCCATTACTTCCTATTATAAATGAGGGGGGGACCTATCAAAGCGGATGGAGATTGCTATTAGAGATTAAGACGTGAAAAGGGGTTGTCCAATCTTCCAACCCCCCCCCCCTGCAGACATGCCAGCAAATAGTTCATTTTAGGGATCGTTGAGGAAATATTATCAATGACAATTGCTTCCACTACCGTACAAATAAGATATTTTGGGGATGATAGAATTATCTTCATTTTCTAGGGGTACTTTTGAGAGCTTCAAAGGTGTTTTGCACTTTTTTCTGAGCACAGCACCCCCTGCGGATATTTGTACTAAATCCAACGTAATGTACCTTTTTCTCATAAATCTATGACAGTTTAGCGCTCTGTTGGCGGGTTTACACTGTTAAAATCGTCGCAGAAAGCTGCGAGCACAGAAAGTGAGCACGAGAGCGAGCAAGACGTGAATTGATGACAGCAAACGTACCAGCGACGATATAATACTGGTGAGGCTGAGCGCTCAGGCAGCGGTACGACGTACGAAGCCGCGCATGGGGGTCAAGTTGCGAGCTGTCAAGACTCTCATCAAGGTCCGTGGCTCGAGTATTGCCGAGGGCAGATGCGATGCAGAGTATTGCTCAGCGACAGTGGATCGAGTCACGAACCATCGCCGGAGTGGTTCAAGGATCATTCATTTTATTTTTGACTTATTGACATCGAAGGCGACGGTCCAAGTGACGACGCGGCGTCAAAGTGGTGTCCAAAGCATCGACTGGTCGTAGCGATCCGGATACCGCAAGTGACATTTCGGAACCTTTGTAGTGCACTTTGAGGTGGGTTTCCATTCAAACTGTTCAAGAAGCATAGCTTTGACAGGGCTGTAGCTTGTACATTGTTTTTTAATCTAGCGAAGGTTTTAGAGAAACTTCACAGGCATTTAGCATGTAGTGTTTCAAAACGTGGTGAATTAATACGATTGTTCGCTTACATGCAGTTATGCGGTCAACGTGCGTCATGTTACCTGAAACGACTGAGGAATGTAATATCGCTGTCGACGGCTTTCGACGAGCTCAAGGCTTTTTGCTCTGCTGTGTCGCCACGGATGGAACTCTTATTGGGAACAATCACCCCTGCGATTTTGAGGGCTGGTTCAACCGTAAAGGTAGTCTTGCATGCGTGATGTTTAATTCTTTTTAAGCCACGTTCAATTTAAATTTATATGTTTTTTATGTTTTGCAGGTTTTCCTCTGAAAATGTCCAAGCTGTCGGGGAACATCGCAGACGGTTTACTTCTTTTAACATCCAACTTAGCTCCTGGAGTGCACAAGAGTTTCCAGCACTCAAGCCTCGGTCGCAATATTAAGTGCCTTCTGCCTCGCGGTCACCATGCATTAACCGATTCTGGCTACGGTGTAGCACCTACTGTTAGGACTCCGCGTTGTGTGGGCGTTGTAGATTCACTGACTAGAACGCAGACAACTTTAAACTTTAAGTTGGCGTCTACTCGAATAAGTTTTGAAGGTGCTTTCGGATTACTGAAGGAACGATCTAGGATTATTGTAGAGGTCTTTGTATATGCAGTCACCGAATGCTTCGGTGCACGTAGCTGTAGCTTGTTTGACATTCGACAATTTACTCATCTACTTACGAGATGCAGCTCCCATTTTCGAGAGCTTAGAAAAATTGCAGGTTGATGGCGAGAAAGGTGAATTCGAGGGACAGAATATCGGTACCAAAGATAGAAAACTCAGAGCTACGCTAGGGGTACAGAAGCTTAACGATATTGCAACGATGATAGCAGCTTAAATCTAAATCCATATGTCCCCTTTATTTAAAATTAATTGTTGTTATCTCGCTGCAGCGTAGCAATTAGAGTGGAAAGCTGGCGGCTTTGAGCTTGCCTCTGTACCAACTGCGCGTCCTGACGTTACAGCATCTCGCCGATGCGGGAGTCGATAAACGCTACAAGCTGCCGGTCCGTTACAGCGCTAGCTGGCGGTGAGGGGTGGGGGTGACGCCATAGCCGCTGCCATGGCCTGGACGCCCTTAGCAATCGAATGCATTCCGATCTCAAAGCTCTCGCCCATTGCTTCTCGCTTTTTTCACCCCACGCCTCCATAAAGTGATAGTTCAAATGGTCAGGTATCGGCAAAATTGGCGAAAAATTTGTTCATAAAAAATCGTGCTGACGCTACGTAAGTAGAGCTTTCAAACTATCTCAACCACGCTCCGTGGGAGCTGTACGACCGAAGTTATCGCCGATTTAAAGAACGGGTAATTCTATTTTGGACCGGAGAAGTATGCTTTATGTAGTAATGCCTTGCCGTCCATATTGTCTATTCTGATGAATCTGCCAAAACACTGGCGCTAGGTTGATATTCTTTGTCAGCTGGATCGTTTGAGTTGTCACTAAGATAGTCATCACCGAAGTATATACTGTCGACCGGAAGCGGTTGCATGCATGCAGGACACTTGAAGTGTGCTGCACGATTTTCGCTGAGGTTCACCATGTTGAATACACGTAAACACTGAATGTCGCATTGGTGCGGACACTGAGGACCCTCCTGTATAATGTCTCCGTTCTGGTCATTATGTCCGCAAATAAAACACGTCGGCCGAGCAGGGATATGACACACGATAATCACTTTATCATCTTCAACTTCCAGATCGATATGCGTGCGACAGGTGGGACATCTTTTATCATGCTCGAACAAACGTCCAACACAGCTACGGTGGTACGACTGGCGACAGCTGCTGCACACTCATAATTCTTGCTGGCTATCCGACTCGTAGCAGATGGGACAAACCACAGCAACTTCCACAGTATCTTCCACGGCATTTTTCACAGAATCGACCACAGAATCGACCACAGTATCGTCCACATAAACGTCCACATAAACCTCCTCTGCTTCCTACGTGACTGCTGTACAGTTCTGTTTTGCGACTACTCCACAGTTTCGTCAAGTTGCTGCACCGACAATTCGACAGCTTCAGCCCCATCATCATTGACGAAATCAGCAAATTCTGTGTCAAACCAGTTCCAGTCTACATCGGGTACGCTGATATTGCCGCCGGGGGCATCGTCATCTACTGTGCCGTTATCATTGTTGCGTGTTTCGTTTTCCAGTGATGCCTCATCAGTTTGTAAAATGCCACCATCACAAGCACCCACTTGTGACGCACCCTCACTATCGTGCAATAGATGATCCAGAATGTCGGATTCATGCCTTTCCTGCTCACCCTCAACACCCCCTCTGCGACGTCAACGGTATTCTGCGTCGCGTTGACACCGCTGCTCTGACCAAAGTGACGCTCCAGCTGGTAGCGGTAGCCTTTAATCCACTGACAGCACACGTCACACATCCGAAATGTTGGGTCTGGAAATCCCCGACATGGCTTTTGGAGGTCTCGACTAAGATTGTCGGCTCTGGAAAACTGGTGATGACACGTTTCGCAGACGTGCTCCAAGTTTCCGGACAGTAGATCACAAATGTCCATTCCTTAAAATAATAATGATAATAAACATTTTTAAGTACATTACATTACGTTGCTACAAAAACCATTTACTGGTCGCACGTGTGATTCTTGGTCGTTGCAGAAGGAGTCTTCGCGGTAAATTCGATAATAAAGTCCTATTGTGAGCAGATGGCGGCTTCCACGGGTGCGAATTGTTTTGGTATGACACCAAGAGTCCGCCTTTTATTTACCTACCCCTACAATACACGCTAGTGGGTCGCAATATACCAAAGTTCATTTCTCACGTCGCACTCCACATCAAACATACATAATTTCACGCACGTCAGCGAAGTCCTACATCGCTTCAGATTTATGAAAAATGTTTTATGGACACAGCCAAGAAAAAAAGAAAAACGTCTAGAGCATATTGAATTTTATTTCGAGGGGTCTAATCCACAGTGGTATATGAAATATATCCGATAGCTACATGCTTCACTGCTATCTGACCAATGGGGATCGGCATATGGAGGAGGATGGTGCGGCCGTAGGCGTCAAGACTTCTGTGTAAGTACATAGCTGGAGTATCTATACGGATAAATGATATAGTCAGCCGATTCGCTGTTTCAGACTTTGTGCTGCTATTAAAGCAAACGCCGTGTACCAGCTAAATATTCGCTTATCCCAACTAGGAGTTATTATAAACCGTAAAAGCGTGACTGTGCTAAATGAGCGATAGTTGTCTTACATTCGCGCTCTTATGAAACCAACTCGTCATTAGAAAGGCGCATCAGCGCATGTGTAGCATAAATACGACTGGGTATATACTACTTACCATATTTAACAGTGGAGGGGCGTATTTACAATTGTGCTTAACGTAGGAATGCTCAGCGTTTTTGCGACCGAATCCAGCGAAAGCTGCATGTTTTGCAAAAGTAGGCGGCAAATTCTTCATAAAAAGCAAAACTTATTGGTTTTTTAAACCACGTCATGTGGTATTTCTCTGGCTCAAAGAAACTGGTCCTATTACTTATGGCCAATGGCGTTACGAATAACTTTCACTTTTGCTCAAAAAGGCTCGACATATTTATCGTATTTTCTCCAGTCAGCAGCCAAGCGCAAAACGACGTTAAACACGCAGGAAGTGTTAGTTTTGTTTTTGACGGGCTAGTGAACCATTGTAATTCCCTTTCAAAGTGATCGACGTCAGTGCGGTATATGTCAACAAAACCAGCAGATTGTGTTGATTATACGAAAATATTAGCTTTTTTGTATGGAGTGCAATTTACTTGACCTACTATAGGAAGCAAAAGGATTAATGGCGTTATCAAGGTCCTCTTTTGAAGAATCCATAATTGAGCCTGAATATATTCCGCTTAGATAATAAGAGTCGCATAAAAAATTGCCGGGCTAAAGTGTGATTTTATGAAGATTTGAAGTCATTAAAAAGGATAGGCATAATTATGCCAAGTTTTTTAGCGCTCATATCACATGGTAATATTATAAATAAATTCCGTTTGAGGAGGGCGTAATATAATGTTCTAACATAAGGAGTGATTGGCGTTGTTCTACCAACCATTACCGGCTGAAAGTGATCAAAGATAGCGTATTGGTGAGAAGCAGTGCATATTTATCCTCGTAACAGAGATTGTGGAACTGTTGTTTATCTGCTTCTCCGTCCTCGCTGAAGATTAGGCTATTTTAACAGTGAGAAGATTACGAGGCTGGATCTACTCGCCGCCTATTCTACTTTTACCTCCATATACACTTCACAATCTGACTCGTTGCTAGCGCATAGCATAACCTCACGTTCGATCAACGAAGGTGAATCCAGCTATCTGGATTTTTGCGGGACATAAGGGGACCAAGCAAGCCCGCGAATATTTGGACGCGCGAAAACAACTAGCAGACAAGGCTCTAGAAAGATCGACAATCGATAACTACTACGTCTACGCAAGAGTTGGCGTAAACTTTCCCGATCCGCTCAGCAGGATATGATGAATAACAACTCCTGGTGACACACTTCATGGTGCGGTTGATGGGATCCTGAGAGAGCGTTGCAAAGTCAGCAAAAAGACACTACAGCACGACACGATGCCTCGACTGAGCTGTGTACAGCCTAATCGTGACATCGTGGCTATGGACGGTGAAAAGAAATGTGAATGCCAACTGCTCGAGAGGTTGCTACACAAACTGGTCAGAGAGAGATCTCGGTACGATGACACCAAATGTGAGGAGGAACTATTCGACTAATATAGCCTACAACCTCGGCAATTTAACGGGTGTAATCGCAGCTGCAATACCAAGCGGTACATCTCGCCCGCACACGAGATAGACCCAGTGCCAGTGACGAAGCATTTGCTGCGGTGGATGCACGGCTTACGGGCGTATTTGCCAGCGCTCTAGGCACGACCATGTTCCCATCCGATCCTGACTACGGCAGCGACGCTTCATATGAAGCTTTCGTATAAAACAAAATTGATGCAGCAAGAAACAAATACTATCGTACAATTTAAGAGTCACAGATCTTCTGCAGCGACAGTAAACGGCTTTACGCTAGACCCAACTCGTCAATTCTTTGGAAGACCCCAATCGTTTAAACGGATTTTAGTAATTTAAAAAAGCTTTCTTCAATTAAAGTAATAATCTACACAGATTATTATATTTAGAAAAGAAAAAAGGTGTTAAAATGCCATTAGGCAGTTTAGTCTTAGTGCCTAAATTAATCTTGTAATTGTGCAAAATCTTCAGGGCGAACTAAAATGACCTCATCCCGGCGCGCTACGATGTTGCTTCGAAAGGAGGCTCGTAGCAGGACCTTGCTCATCCTCAATAGCGTCTGATTCACCAAGATCCAGCTCATTGTCGGACTCAGAATCTTCATATGGAAGGGCTACAGGTCTTGGCAACTGCATCGGCAGCCAAGCCGGAGCACTTGCTCGTTCTGTCATATTTAAGGCTCACGTAATGCCGAGCTAACTTTTCTAATCCCACCATAGAATCCGGTAAATTGAGGTGATGCTGCGAAACGCTGAATTCATCTCGCGGCTAAACCTTTCGAGTGGGTTAATGGTGTGGGCTGATTACGTCATATCCTGTGACACCAGTTCCAAAGATAAGGTGGAAATATAACAATCGCGAAATTTTGTCGAAGCGATATTCACTTATCCATAGAAAAGCATAATTGTAACAGCCCATAATTCGAAGGATTTATCTCCTTGACCCACCTTTTCCCTTGCCGGTTCACATGAGTCTCAGGTATGGCTGTGCGCATATCAGTAACCCCGGATCGCATACCGTGTTGCACTGACTGTCTGGAATACCGTAATCGTTCATTTTGCACAATCACGCCTGCTTTTAGTGAAATTGGCATCCAATAATGGAAGCACTGGGAAAGTATACTTTGATCGCCCTAATCAGTACAGCCACGAAATCACAATATACGAATATTTGGATCCATTGTGATGTCTGTTTCATCGCGTGCAAGACGCATAACGTGGAAGTAGACGTCATACCGAAATTTGACGCGGAAAGAACAAAAGCTGCCGAGTAGTATGATTGGGTGGACCAGTCCTATGCTGTGCAAATTATGCACAGCTTGAATTTAGGGGGGTACACAGCGGAATCTGCCGTCCACTAAAGCATCACTCTTTTTGTGTGCCAGCAAATCTAGTAGGACTGGATGTGCCAACTCGAGAGCACACGGACGAGGCTTGGTCTTTCGGTCGTAGTACGAGAAGTGAAACATTGTAAAATTGATGGCGGAAGGTGTCCCGTCACTGTTTAAGATGTGAGACCAAGGCAGAATTTCAATCGGACCGTATACAGATCCGCCAAATTTTCTGCTCTTGTACGATGCACTTCTCGTTTAACTGCTTCCATGGGCTTCCCTGAACCGACAGACTAATGAATCTATCCCCGTAGCACGAAGCACGCACAGCGAACCATATGTGATTGCGATTAGCGGACGTTGTAATAGCGAGACGATGATCCACTTCTCGCTGTGTTGTGTCTGTAGCGTTCTGGCACTGCGTACGTGCGCCCCCCCTGGAGCCAGAGCGATTATAAGTATGAGGAAAAGCCTTAGTGTACATCTCGGTACTCGGTAAATTCTATGGGGAGACCTGAGCTACAACCTTATGCGCTCTGCAGGTTTTTCCACGCATGAACAAGTAGCGCTCGTATTTCCCTTTGCTGCAGCAGGACACTAGAGAGGAGCAACGCGTGCAACATCAAAGTACCGCTGCCGACGCCGAAGAGTCGGTTAGATCGACTGCAACTGAATAAATTCAGCTGAAACTTCAAGAAATACTTGGAGAGCAAAATCAAGACGTCGTCACTGCAGACCAAGATTTGGCGTCCATTATCGACGCTGCCGTGAAGATGGCTGTTGCGGTTCGGGTAGTCGAGGTGACCGAGCTTCGAGAGCAAAGAAAACAAGGCCTCGTTAACAAGACAGTGCTTCACGAACTGACCAAGCAAGACGTCGATCGTATGCAAAAGCTTCGCAAAAAAATAAATAGACGAGAGCTCGCGGTTACGAAAGAGCTTCGCAACGAGACCAGGCAAACCGCCCATCTAATGAAAAAAAACAGATACTCGACGATATCGGTCTGTACGTTTTTATAGAAGCGTATTGACGCCAACACGCTTCTGAAAAAAAAGTTAGGCTCTGAATTACAATGCCTGCAGGAATATTTGTTAAAGTTTGCAGACACTACACTACAAGCGAAGCTGGAGAAACAGTACCACCGACATGACCTTACGATCGCAAGTGGGGTGACCATGATGGAACAAGTAATACGAATTGTTGATGGACACATGTCTAGGCAGCAAACCACGTCAACCAACAGCAGGAAGAATGCTCGCTCGCTGCCTGAGGAGATGAAGGAAAATGGTCGCTCAGAACAGTAGGTTTCCTTTACCTTGGCTAACGTTTTATTATTAACAGACGCGTCACTTCCATTAAAGAGATTTTGATACCTTTATAATGACTGCACATGTAGTAGATCCTGTCATCGTTATTGTTTGCAGCTGTGTATTTGTACACATGAATCCACTTAGTTGTGTCCTGTCAGTCCGGCTGGCACTTTGATTGCCACTATCGCCACTATCCATTCTTCTTGCTGAACTAGTGTCAGTCATTAATTCTCTTCACGCTCAACAAATCTATAATCGCAATCTTACCCAATTCACCATCAGATCGCTGACTACACCTTTGCCAGTTTAAATCGGTCACAGTATAAAGCAAGCCGGAATGTCCCGTAATTTTGTTTTTTCTGATTTTTTTTTATACAGAAAATATACAGCCCATCTTCTATTAACCATGCTTAAAGCTGCTCTTTGGGCACGTTTTTGTCCATGTCTGTAATTTGTTATTTTCCCTTCGTACAGTATTTTAATACGAGCCACACATAATCTCGCGTGGTTCCCCATGCGCCACTATCTACCACCGACGCTTCAGCTGCCACCACTACCTGCCTGACGGCCGGGCCCCGCAGTCTGACCCGAGTTGATTCAGCACGATGCCAAGCCTTCCCCGGTCCCCCGACGCGTCAATCCTCCCCTTCCAGTACCACGGATGCGACTCCTTATGGCGACTTTGTGGTGCCATCTAAACGATTCTTTAGCGTGCTGACCAGAGATACTGACGCGGACGCTTCCCTTCCTACCTACCATCGAAAAGTACGTATTAGGAAAACCGGCGTTAGTGACACACGACTACTACGAAGAGAAGAGATCGAAAGAAGGGTATGTATTAGCACAAGTATTTGGACGATATATGCTCCAAACAGAAGAATTTTAACGCTTCGTATTTGTAGGTGCGGGTGTGTAGCTGAATTCATCGCACTTAAAGGCTACCTGTGGTGGCCGCACGGATCTCTGGCGGGTAATTGGACACTTTTGTGTCGCAGCATGATTTATCCATGTCAAGTCTGTGTGTTTGACATGTTTATTAATGGCTTCTACATTTATATGATGTAGCGACTAGGACGACGGCACGCACTAAGAAAACAGCTTGTTTTATGTAGCAACCAGCACGATGGCGCGCACTAAGAAAACAGCACTCATACTTAAAGCTATGCAAGACAAGACAGCGCAGAGACAGCTTAAAGACAATCCTGCGCGCCCCAGCGAAGCTTTGGAGACTGAAGACCCAGGGGAGATGCGAGAGGGAGAAACATAGTAAATAGCACTCACATCTCCAGTTTTTCTGACGTGGACGTAAAGATGATGAAGCTGGTTCCGATGCGAGTGATGAGAATAAAACGAATGACGATAATTCGCTTGGTGGTAACGACATATCGGCCAGCGAAGAGAAGCAGCGACGAGGAGTATGAAATCTCCGGGAATGGTTAAACTTTCTCTGAGATCTCATACTCTTGAATGATCTCCGAAGAGCATGCGCACGACCTCCTCATTACCGCTGTAGCTGGCGTGAAATACTGGTGGTGCCTACATGATGCCGTAGATGTCCTCGATAAAGGTAGCGCTCTGCTCCATACGTATACTCACTCGTTTGAGTCGGTACAGAACAGCGCAGACATAGGAGCTGACGGCACACTGCAATTGTAGGCTTGTACCCTTTGACAGCGGAAGGATCACCGTAGCATGGTGTCATCCTTGGTATGCCCAGCGGCAATATCCTCGACGATGCGGAGAATTGTTTCGTTCATTGGAGCGTAACGAGACACTACATGTGGACTACTTGAGCGTCAGTACTTACACTTGGGTAAATAGCTACGTGTTAGTGCTGAAGGATGATTACTCGCAAAAGTGCCTATACAGTGAGCGCTGCCCATGCAATTTTGGAGTGGATAAAGAGATTTGGGACCCGGAAGATACTTATCAGTGACACGACAACTCCGTTTAAGAAAAATCTGATTGTAGAATTGTGACATTGCACTCAGACTCAACAAGACTTCATCACTGTTTACTGCCCCCCGATAATCTCTTCCAAATTGCGACGCATATTCTCGAGAGAGTCTCTGAGTTCTCCCACCTTTACCACAATATCCTCTCAATCTAATACACTTGCTCACAGTCGCTATCTGCTGTCACAGTGATCTGTAGAGAGGTGATTCATTCTACGGAAGACTATTATGGGTGACAAGTTGGCCAGCGACTGGACTGGTCTAAGTTTGCCTGGGCAAGAGGTAACCAGTCTTCCCACTTATTTTGGTGCAGACGAAATTCGAGAATCATTAGCCGGAGCACTGGCAGTATATCTCTATTAGAGCGCAATCAGAGGAGCCAACGCAGTGCGCACCCTGAAAGCTATCACATAGGTGATTTCATTTTTTTCTAGTTTTTAATTAAATGTCGCCAACAAGCCCTTCGTGAAACGGGTTGACCCAATCAAAATTGTGGACGCCAACTTTAACTCACTCACGGCTGAACATTTGCATGGCGCCTCCACCCGAGATGCTCATCCATCTTGACTGAAACTGTACGCGAGCAGATCACTTAATATGACGGAAGAAATATGTGAGCCCGTCTCCAATGAAGATGTATGTCTTACTGTGCGCGGATTTCTGATGTATTTCCCTAGCTTTAACCATGACTACGAAGTACTAGTGGCATGGAAAGGTCTTGAGGATAATGAGAGCTCGTGGGGGCCTATCCGCACGCTACACGAAAATGTACAGCTCAAACTTCAAAACTTTGTTTATCAGTCGGCTGACGTCAGGTTGTTGGACTACTTGAGAGCGATATACAATACGTACCAGACGAATACAGATCTGCCTAACAAATGCTGGTAACACAAGCCAAGCAACATGTTGACAGGCACACAGCGTAAATGCGACGACGGCCCGAGCTAAACAAGCTGTTAAGCCTCGTCGTCGTCGCTCTATAACAGATAAATTGCAATGGGGGCAATGTAATGGTTATGAACTCATGCGGCTATCTGTTTCGAGAACAGAGGACGGCATCAAGTGGTAACGGACGGCAACGGGAAAATCGCGAGTACTGGCAGCGCGAAACTACCAAATGATAGCTACCAAGGAGCACTAACCAACACAGCACGCATGATAACATAGCAGCTGAATTTACTTCTTCAAGTACATGCTGACCAGTGACAAGACTGCGCTTGATTTCAAGACCAAGTTCAGTCTGTCGGTGCCAGGGATGCCGAATACGGCATTTTACTTAATCAACGAGGGAACAAGAAAATAAGTTATGGTACTGCAGTACGAATGGAGGTAACATCAATTATTTGCAATTAAAAAATTGAAAATGAATTATGGCCCTGTTAAAACTGCATGCTAAAACGACAGAGCTCGAGAGTAGAATCAGATCGCACTGTCAACAGTGCGGACGTCCCAGTACGTCGTGTTTACACGTAGAAAGAGAATCATCTCTAATGTGTACGGGTTCAAACGATGTCGCTCGTGGCCGAACGTGATCCGAGCAAGGCTGAAAAACCTCTCCACCATATTCGAGGTTGGAGGTACAGAGGTTAGCAGGTGATACGCCTGAACTTGCTGAGCGCGCTTTCGCTTGCGCTCGAGCTGCATGACAAACGGCTCATTTTCGAAGTTGTTTGTCATGCGCGAGGTATCAGCGCTGCTACCTCGTTCGAAAGGCTGTAGGATGTCCTTTTCCGCGCGATTTAGCTCTGCAGTTCCCCCATTGAGCACCTTGACGCATCCAGCCTCAAATTCCGGAGAGTGAACAATATCAGCTCGAGCGTCTAAATATATGTATATATGTATATATATATAAATAGTTACTGTTTGTTAATTGTGAGACAACACAATGACAAAATTAAACGTACCCACGTAGTGACTGAAGCTTGGCTCGACTTCGACTAGACCGTCGAACCAGACACGGACATCCAGCATCGTGATACCGTCCTTTTGGAGGGCCTTGCTCACGTTTTCAACGCGTGAAAGCTCCACCATTAGTGTCTTCAAGCGCTTCAATGTCCTTGGAGTCGGCAGGAGATCCGCGATCTCGTCGTCATCCTCAGGAAGGAACTCAGATAGTCGAAAGTAGCGCTCCACCATTCGGTATGCCGAGCCCCATCGTGTGTCTTGGCGAAGAATTGGTCGGAGAGGCGTTTTAAAACTAATGTGCATAACATAAAAAATAATTAAAGGGCAAAAAAATAAAAAAATAAAAAAAAATACCGTAGCGCTGCGGAGAGGTTCAGCGTCTTCATTTTACGCATGAGAGCTTGTATCTGCGCCAAATCGTCCTCGTAGGTGCTCAAGTACGCCTGCACCGCTAAATTCAAGCGGTGGCTGGCACATCCGATCAGCGGAACACCCATGCTGGTTGCCAATCGCTTGTTCACCTGGCAATTATCTCCAGCAATAAAGAGACAGTTGCTCACTTGCTTACCGTAGTCTCGCTCTAGTATTGTAGCTAGGAATACTTCGTGCGTGCAAGCACCATGGTCATCGTCCGGTTCGTTGATCAGAGGGGCCATGGACACTAGTGGGCATTTCGCGACTCCGTCCACTTCGTAGCAGGCAAAAACGGCTAGGAAGTGCTCGGAGTCGTGCGACCATCCGTCGATGACGAGACCAAGCTGGTTAGGCATCTCGTCCTTAATCTTGGCTTCTACTGCCAGCGTTACCCCTTCCATGGCCCCGCGCAATGTCTCGACAGAAACAGGAGATAGGCTAGTGTAGCTACACACAATTAATTAGTCGTGAAAACGATATAGCAGAAGAGACACAGTATC